>NW_009194480.1:0-10697 GCF_000690835.1 Fulmarus glacialis | reverse complement strand
GAACTACCCGTCCCAGCGCGCCCAGGGGGGCGTCCCTCGCCTTGCCGGTGCCGCCAGGAGGAGTTCCGCGACGTGCGGCCTCTCGTACCCTGTGCGGGGCGTGTGGGCGTCCTTCCCGCTGGCGCTTCGTCCTCTTAACCGCTGTCCTTTGCTGCTGGCTTCACACACGCTTGCTCACGCGTGTATTTTCCATCTAAACAATTTCAGTCTTCAGCTGCTCTCTATGCGCCATTTCCCAGAGATTACATTCGAGTGCAAGATCTGCCATAGCACCACAGGGCGTGGAAATGAACACCCTATTTTCTCCGACATCTCCTTTATTTTTTCAACTAGAAGTCCTGTCAGCCTGGATTTTGTTCTCTCCTTCATGCTTCTTTGGTATTTCTGAATGCCAGATCTGTGAGAGCCGCTGCCCAGCGTAGCTGGCTGGGCGGTAGTAGCTCCAGATGCTCCCCACCACAGTTAACGCCACCTCCACCGCCTGCGGCCTGTCCT
Source organism: Fulmarus glacialis (assembly GCF_000690835.1). Taxonomy (NCBI): domain Eukaryota; kingdom Metazoa; phylum Chordata; class Aves; order Procellariiformes; family Procellariidae; genus Fulmarus; species Fulmarus glacialis. The sequence goes on along the minus strand of NW_009194480.1, from coordinate 10,202 downwards.
CTTCTCGCACCTGTGGAACACGTGCAATGCCCGGTCACTCACCTGAACCCGCAGCAACAGGCAGCACGGGTGCTTCGTTTGTGCATATGAAAGCTGATGCCATCCACAGCACCGCACGCAAAGCACGTGGGCTAAGCCTCTGCACAGTCCGAGTGCAGAAAGTTCAAGGCACTCGGGAAGCCTTGGACTTGCCGCCGCATGGCATGTGGGCACATAGTGCTGTCCACAAAAGTCCAAGCAGTCATCGTCTGTGGCTTTGCTGACTTTCATAATGAAATCCTGATGATCAGATGCATGGGTTTTGGGGTTTTTTTTCTGAAGTTGTTTAAAAAAGTTTGTTTAAAATCCCATGTGCACATATCACTAATGATGGTTTATCAGTAGCTGGAACGGGCATGAAGTGCTCATCGGGAGTTAATATTAGATACAAGCCAGATAGCAAGGAATGTGGCCAGCTAGCAGGGACCTTGCCTATCTAACCAACCTACACCTGATGAAAGCTGAAGTCAACAGAAACAAAATGACAAATTCTGGTGGTTTTCCCGTATTCATTGAATGACCAGAAATTCACTTTTTCTTCATTCAACTATGCCCTTTCTCCACAACTTTTCTGTCACCTGGAGAGGTGCTTTGGTGTACTAAACTGCAGGTTTCCCTTTTCCACAGAAAATGAGGAGGTCCTTTTCCTAGTGTCAGCCAAACCCTACATGATTCTTGGTCACTCCAGGCAGAGTTCAGGCTCCCATGCTTTATATTTGTCATGAGCTATTTTTACTCTCATAACCCACTCTGGCAAGTACTGTGGTTGTGGTCGGTTCTTTCCCTCCATCCCCAAATCCTTCCAAGTGGAATAAAGCCCTCCACCCAAAAAGACGCGCTGAACTTCCAACTACCCTATGGATACATGCAGTTAGTATTTGTCAGGAGCTGAGAGGGCACATACTCAGCAAAGGAGTCATGTAATTCAGGTCTGTTTGCCAAGGGATTTCTAGGACTGAAAGCCTTTTGGAGCAGTCAGGGTGCTCCTGAGGATAGTGCCAGTGTGCTTTAGGAACAACCACTCTAGGCATCCATCAAACTCAATCACTTTTGCACTCGTGGAAAGAGCTGACTCCCACTGTAAGTTTTAGTGTGTGTGGGGAGGAAACCCACACGTTTTTTCTTCCAAAGCACCTGGTTCCCTGAGGCACTACTGTTCACTATATAGTTTCATATTTCTTCAACAAAAACACAGGGTCCTGCTCAGCCTGCTGTACCTTTAGCACAGATTCATCCTGTACACTCTATAGCTTTATATGCCTGATCAGTAGTGTTACACTCAAAGATGGGTGCTTGCAGTAGTTTTAAAATCTGTAAACTGGAAAAATAAACATTTGACGATGTGACATTTAAGTGGCTTGCACATGGTTCTTCAGGAGGATTAAATCTACTGTGTAGACCTCATCCATTTGCTCTAACAAACCAAGATAAGCGTCTCAGGTCATGGTTTTCTGAGGAGGAGTACCACAGGGGTAGGGCTGCATTAGGTTTCGTAGATATTTGCTGACAGTGGGGAAAAGGTGAGAGTCAGATGGGGACTCTTGGGCTCCATTTCAGTGCAGAAGAGGAGTATCCTCCACAGAGCACAAACTCTTTCTCCCCTCCTTCACCAGCCATCACCTTCTTCCACTAATGCTCCTCCAGTCTGTCTTTGCCCCATTTCTGGGTGCTTGTTACAGCCCCACTTACCACATCCAGCCAGTTCTAGTCTTCACTCCTCAGCATCATCCAAAAAGTACTACTTTGCCCCTCCGGGCTCCAAGTCAGTGTTTGCAGTCCCATTGTCCTCACCTAATGGATCCTAATTCTCCTGTCCCGCTCCCTCCTCCTAGCTTTATTCCCTACCTCCACCAGGCACCAGTCTCTCCCTCCCACCTCTTTAAGTCTCTGCTGAAGACAATCCCAGTTTGTTTCCCAGCCAGCCCAGGTCACCTCTCCACTTGTTTCCTGTCCCAGTCTCCCTAAACCCTATTTTCTTTACAGCTTTGAAAGTCTGCTTTTCTACTTTTCCTCCTTGCTCCTACCTCTCGTGTACTTTTTGTGTAGTCTCTACTCCATCTGCATCTGATGCAGAGAACTCCCCGTATGATGCAGCCTGTGATTTGAGAATTGAAAACGAGGGGCTTTTTGGCCGAGTTAGTCTTCTGCCAGACCGCTGACGTGGCTCTGCGTGGGGTCAGATGAGAGCAGTCAGCGCAGCACGCTGCAGAGGAGATGCCAACGCATGGTCAGGGTGGCTGTGACACGAAGTGCAAAGCCAAAGTTGCCAGCGCACTGACTGGTTCTAGTCTAGGACTGGCTTAGGCTGCTTTGGCTTTACAGCTGAGGATGTCGAGTCTCAGAGCCACAGCTGAGCCTGAGCTAGCGGGCACAGGAACGGCGAGGCTTGGCCACGGAGCAGATTGCACTGTGGCAGCTGCCACCAAACAAACCGGCTGCTCGTTTGAAGGGCTGAAGAAGGAGCAGGGAGTACACAGGAATGCAGGCATCTGAAAGGGAGACAAACTTAGCTCTGGCTCATCCAGGGAAAATCTACCACTCATGGGGAGCAGCTAAATTACTTTTAGGGATTACGTTATCTGCTCACAGTTTGCTCCCCCCCCGCCCCCAACTGAGACATCTCAGGTAATCACAGGGTTCACTTACTCATGTGACCACAGTCTTAATCATTTGAAATTAACCTTTAGAATATGCTTAAAATCCTCTTTGTCTGCCATGAGGACTTGTGAAGCATGCATCGGTAAGATATCCAATAATTTAAAAAAATTAAGTGTTACAGGGTTTATGCCAGCTTGACAGTTCCAACTTGCATGTTTGAAAACTGATGTGTATCATAATTAGTGCTAATATCAGTTAACATGGTAATAGGTATGTTATTTCGATATCTTCCACTTCACAATCCCAGATAATTTGCACGCTCCATGTACAACATAATTTTCTATCATTAATACTGTGTGTCTATTTGTGCTAGGTCCCAATTTTCCATCTGTATATAATTGATCTTTCTGAATTACAATATTTTGAAGTGTATAGATGTGTTAGCCTTTAACGAATGCTGACTCTATAAAATACAACACATTCAGCAGTTGTCCATGTTGGGAATGCTAATATTTTACAATAACCCTTTGAGATGTGGAATCTCTCTTTCCTCTTGCAAAAGTGTGAGATGTTCATTAGAGGATAGAGCAGGCAAAAGGAGGAACGTGCTTCAGTTTATCTCATGATAAACTGATGAGGAAAAATCACAGTGTCTAATATTTTACAATAACCCTTTGAGATGTGGAATCTCTCTTTCCTCTTGCAAAAGTGTGAGATGTTCATTAGAGGATAGAGCAGGCAAAAGGAGGAACGTGCTTCAGTTTATCTCATGTAGATGTAATCTTTACTTACTCCATCTTTACTTACTTTACATCTCACAGTGTAATCTTTACTTACTCCATTTCCTTCTTTTATAAAGAAAATGCATGGCCTTTTGCGGATTTCCTCATCATCAGCATTTCCTAGATAATAAGCTATGGACTATGTCCTAGCACCGTGGGGAGTCTCAATGGCCTTCGTGTATGCCACAAACTTTCACAAGGTGATCTACAAATCGCATCTACAGATGATTTACAGATGACAGAATCACAGAGTCACAGAAGGTTGAGGTTGGGAGGCACCTCTAGACATCATCTAGTCCATCACTGCAGGGTCGGCTGCAGCAGGCTGCCCAGTGGGTTCTGAATATCTCCAAGGATGGAGACTCCACAACCTCTGTGGGCCACATGTGCCAGTGTTTGACCACCCTCACAGTAAAAAAGTGTTTTCCTATGTTCAGATTGAATTTCGTGGTTTTTAATTTGTGCCCATTGCCTCTTGTCCTGTCACTGGACACCACTGAGAAAAGTTTGTCTCTTCAAGTATTTAAGCACTCTTGGGCCTTCTCTCCTCCAGGCTGAACAGTCTCGGCTCTCTCAGCCCCTCCTCATATGACAGATGCTCCAGTCCCTCAGTCGGTTTTGTGGCCCTGCGCTGGACTCATTCCAGTAGCTCCATATTTCCCCTGTACTGGGGAGCCCAGACCTGGCCCCAGCACTCCAGCTGTGGCCTCACCAGTGCTGAGGAGAGAGGAAGGGTCACCTCTCTCGACCTGCCGGCAACGCTTTTCCTAGCGCAGCCCAGGTGGCTGTTGGCTTTCTTTGCCACAAGCGTCCATTGCTCCACCAGGTCCTTCTCGGCAAAGAAAGGCCACAAGAACTTTTTTTCTGTTGCAATAAAAACAGTGCTATGACTCCTGAAATCAGATCAATTTAGGAAAGACAAAGGAAAAGGTGTAAAATATTTTTATTCATAAGCAATGGATACATGCTAAATGAAGTCTCTATTCCTTTTATACAAAGCCCTTGCTGTCCCAGTCTTGTTCCTATTCTATCTCCTCCTCAGCCTGTGGTAATTGTTTGTGTGGCAGAACTATTGGATATTTACAGCAGAGATGTGACGGTACCTATCAAAACAAGCAATGATTTTTTTGCTCCTTGTATTAGAAAGCTTCAGTTCACAGTTGTTACGCTATCACATTTTGTCTCCTATTTTAGGAGAAGGCACCAGTCTTTCAATGTTCTATGCACATTTGAAAATTAATTGATTGACCCAGTAGGAAGATAACATTTATATTTAGTTGTTTTATTTTCTGTAAGTTGTGCCTTAGGTTACGATTATGAGAATGTTGTATTATAGTCAATCTAAATTATAAATCTACAAAATGCAAAACATATATACAAAATATGTTATTGTGGTCTACTAGACACAAGAAAAAAAAAATTAATGCATTTTTTAAAAACAAAAATACTATGCTAATATTTCAATTGTGATAAACAAATAATGCAGTATTAGACAGTTAAAAATACTTTTACTAACAGAGGAAATACAATCCAGACATCATCACGGTTCTTTGGGAAAAGCAAAAATTGTGCATATATTTATTTGTAAGTAAACAAGAACAAACTTTGCAGCTGCTAATTCTATTCATACGCCTGGAATCAAGCTGTAAACAAATGCTTGTATTTTTGTTTTAGAGGGTGGATGAGGTTCGGTAGCTTTCCATTGGTCTGAAAGAAGGAACATCTGTTGTGGCCATAAAAAACTTGATGATCAAGTTTACCACGTCCCACATTAGCAACATTAGGCATTTAGGTTGAAATCCAGATCAGGCTGAACTCAGTAAAAGTTTCGCTGTTGAATTCAGGGTGGCCTGGATTTCAAGCCAAAATCCAAAGCTTTAAAAACAATAGCACAGTGAATATCAAAAACAAAAGTAGGCTGATGCTGTGCGTAGGAGCTGTACACCGACTTGCCTAAAATAACATTCCAGTCTGGTTTACAAATAGCTTTATATTAGGAAGTATGTATCAAGACATTCAATGCTACGAAAGTGGATTGTATGTTTAAAAAGAAAGCGTGTTAAGAGCTTCTTTGGTCAGATCACAATGTCAATATCATCATAGAGCAGAAGAATTTTAAAGATCTCAAAAAGAGAAATGGCCGAAGTCACTGAAGCATATTGTCTTCTTTAACTGTTAATGGATCAAGGATGCCACTATGTCTTATACATTGCTTATCAAGGGAAAAGAAATGCAGGATAGGTGGATTCAGAAGAGCAAAGCCTTCTCCCTATAGACACTTCGTTTCCACCACTTACGAGTTAATCATAGTGGGGTCAAAATTTCATTGTCCGGAGCAGATTGTGTCAGAAAACATGACCCCCAGATTTGGTCGCATCATGTACAAAACTTGGAATTAAATCTGAAATTCCTCACACAGCATGTTTATTCCTCAGGACCTTTTTCATCTTCCTTTCCCAGTCACCTGTATATTAGCTATTTGACTTAGTGGTTAAGACCTCATCATTTGTCCAAATGCTGTGAACCTGTACCCAAAAGGGCAAGGTAAAAGCCGTGCTTAGAGCTCAGATACTCATTCACTGAGAAGGCAGCTGTGGCTATTTGAGACGCCACTGCCCCAGCTCTGTGTACCTGCCAGAGACGCCTGCCCCAGCTCTGGTGGCAGAATGAGACACAAGCGTCTCTGAGCTGTTTCAGTGCAAAGTCCAAGAGCTTAACTCAAGCTGCCCCCACCCCCCTTGGCATTTTATGCTTTAAACACTGGCCTTTATCCTGAAGCAGCTTAGAATTATCTGTGTTTTCAGTCTGCTGACTCCGCTGTGTGGGTGGTATCCTCTGGGAGAGAGGCAGTAATATTTTAAACCGACACAGTTATTTTCAAAACAATCACTTTCATGAACCATTAGCCACAGAGGCTGGTATAAGCTTTGCTGGCTTTAGACTGGTTTAACAAAACAGTGCTCTTGTATCTGCTGCAGATTTTCCTTTGCACTCTGCAAGCTGCAAGAATGCAGCGATGGCTTAGTTGAGTTCTGTATTTTTGCTGGTTTTCTTTTTCCATCTGGGGTGTGATTTTTTAATAAGAAATATTAGTTAACTTCAAGAAAAGTTCAAAAATTGCCTGAATTAAGTATTGCCAATTAGGGCAGGTAGCTGTTTAAAAGACAGGGCTAGAAAAAACTCACAGTTCTTTCTTTGGTTTGGCTCTCTGAAGAGTTACATAAAACTTAGCAGCTATTATGAGGCTCCTTGAAGTTTGTAGAGCAGAATGTAAACAGAGAGTTAAATCTCTGGTGTTACTGGTATCTAATACTTTTAACACACAACAATTACTGACTGCTTGCTCTTTCTTCTGTATTCAAACTTGTTTAATTTTGTAGCAGCAAGGAGAGTGTCAAACATGAGAGATCTTACCTTGGAGAAAAATGCCCTGAACCCCTCCCACTCCTCCACTAAAAAAATATTGTCTCAACTATGCCCTTTTATTTCTTACACCTTCTTTACATATCTGTTTTAACCTATAATATGGTCATGTATTTCACATTATACTATAGGTCAAATACTACGTTTGTATCATTTGTGTAGTAGCACCATCATTACCGTCATAATACTATCCCAGCTTGAAAAGATTTGTGATGAAAATAGCCTGATCACACAGATGTCCCATCAAGACACTTGATGCTAAAACAGCTCCATTACTGACACTACGAGCCTTTATTGGTTATATTAGGGGCTTTGTTATTTGATTGTGTCTTAGATGTCTAGTTCCTTTCTCCCTATAAAAGGCAGATTTTGCTTACTTAAAGTCAGGTAAATTCAGTGATTCATTTCATAGCATGACTTACTAACTGGTCTATAAACACAAAGAGTGGGGAAGGAAAAAGTGATCATAAGATGCCAATCTTAAGTCTCTATTGCTGCCAGATCCTACAGCCTGAGCAACAAGCTGGCTCACCCCTCAGGAAGGACAGGAGCATGCACATCAACATCTACTGCTGGCTTTCCCCCTGTACAGCATTCATCTGCTGGCTGGCTCACAGACCACTTGAGTTGAGGACAGCACAGTAAACAACCTCACAGAAAACAGGCAGGCGTATAATTGTCAAAAACTGCAGGCACTTTGCACATCATCATTAACTTCCCCCCACTACCTGTAAAAGAGACAATTAATCCATCTCTATATTCATGAGACCAAGTGTTTTCCCTATTAAGTCTTTATACAGCTAAAGGGAAAGTAGAACAGTTACACAAACCTCCACACATTTAATTGCTGCTTTCCTCCGTCAATTTTAAAAATAGTTGATAATATTTTTCATATTTATGACAATGCAAATGTAAGTGAAAAATGAAATGTAACTGTGCTAAACTTTCAAAGTAATGAAAAAAAGTCTGATCTTCCTGATGTTAAAATGCCCCTTTACTAAGATATATATGCCACCAGTTATTTACAGTGACATCCTATGTTGTTAGAAATAAAGTTTAATTCTGCTATTGATTCAAACAGAACCTCAGTCAGGCCCCAGCTCTTTTAGTCCCTTGGAGGAAAAAAGTATTTTGCAGCTCTTACAGATCTTTATTTTTAATCCGTTGACTCTTTGAAGCATTACAGCTGTTTGTTCATAGATGGTATCTATTTGTGGGTTAAACAGACTGAAGATGACCACTCAATTCAAACAATATTCAATTTTCTATTTTTTTAATTTCAATTTAAATATAGATGGAGATTTTTATCTTATTAAAAAAAATGTGAAAGCCTTTAGTTTGTTTCATATGAGTATAGTATTTTGCAGATAGACAGCAAAATTACAATCCACAGGAATCTTAAATGGATTACTTCTGTTAGGCATTGCTATTAATTACTTTGTTGTGGATTTAGTGGTACTGAGGAGCTATTGAGACAGCAAACCAGCAGCTTACTGTGTCTAATTGCAAATCTCTCTACCCCCCAAGCTTTTTTGTTATGAATTTTTTAAAATCTCAAGTATGATATATTGCATATTCATAAATACACTTGTATTAAGTGTTGACGTTTTCTGTGGGAAATTTCTTGGGAAATTACATTAAAAATTATTTTTGCTCCTATTACTGAACAGATTTGTACCAATCATGCAAATATGAACACAAGCCTTATGGGTGTTCATTAATAATGATTATTTGCTTAAGATACTAATTTCAAAATAAATATTTGCAAAACCATACTTTATATATTCACAGTGGGAATATACAAAACAATAACATGCTGGCAATAGCCATTATAACACACAATGATTTTTTTAGTCTTTATTTAATTTATGTGATATCACAAACTTAAATAAACACTTACAGAGTATGTTTGCACTCACCACATATACTCCTGGGTTTACTGCTGACAAGAAGAGGTTTACGGGTATAGTGAATTTGCAGATTTGTTCGAGTTTATATCCGTTTTCTGGAAAAAGTAAGCAGATAAGTGAAAAAGGAAAAAATACATTTGTCTGCAGAGCTATTAAAAAGATTCATATTTCTAATTTACATTACTAGGAACATTGCTGACCTTGATATATATGAATAACTCACGAGAAGGCAGTTGGATTTTTTCAGGTCAATGTAACACACGTGCAGAACTTTGCCATAGTTTTAGGGTCATTTGAACTTGTGCAGTATCACTGTGAAGTGAAACAAATATGTTTTTATATTTTTAAAATCCAAGGAAAGTAGGACATCCAGTATATCCAGAGATCTGTGAACGAGTACTGAAAATTGCAAACAGTTGTCGTCAAACTGTATTACTGAACAAGCTAGTCCAATCCATTTTGGTTTCAACTAATGGTAAAAATGATTTCGAGGTGAAGTCATGCATTGCCCAATGACATCTGGCAAACTTAGGTAATGTGTTCTAGTTTTTTCTAGTCCAAGAGAGCTTGATCTTTAGTTACCCCAGCCTGTTCATCATTGCCTAGAGTTAAGCTATCTTTTTTTAAGCACATCATAGACACCCTGAGTTGCAGTTTGTTCAAGTACTTCATAACCTTATTACCTTTTCATAGTTTATTATAAATCTCAGATCTGGTCTATGCATTTACACTTTATAGAGATCTGACTCTCCTTCTACTGTCCCAAATCTTTTCATGAAACAGGAGGCAGAGGTGGCTCAACGTTAGCAGGTGGAAGATGAGTATACCTCAAACAGCATTCAGTTAGTAGCTAGGGCCAGTTCCTATAATTAAAAAGTTCATCTCCTACATTCTCATGCACAATCTTCATGCACCAACAGATATTCGTGTGTTCTGTAGTATGTTTTATGTATGTTTTTTATCACATGCATGTGACCTCCCCTCTCCTTGTCGATGCTGCTTACTGTATCACTTCTTAGGACTTGTGTGCGATGCCAGTGATGCATCCTCTATTCACCCATGTGGAGATGCACCTTTCCAGAAATCTGCCTGTGGATAACTTGAATGTCATTACTTCAAATCAAGAGCACTATTTAAAAAAAAAAATCATCCTTGCAGTGTGTGGGTAATCCATACTGAACAGGCATATGGGAGAGAGCTGAGGGTGCTGTGCAAGGAAGTTAGAGAGACAATTGTGGACCTGAAATGCTCTTTCACATGCTCACCATTAGAGAAAAAGAGAAGCAAATTTAATTGGAGCCTGACAAGACCCACTATATACCTATATGGGACTGATTGCTTCCCTAAGCTTTCAACAAGGCTGCTGGAGAAGCAGAAGGCAGATGGGCATGAGCACCTCTTTGCTGAAAGCAGTGTTGCCCAGGATTCATAGAATCATAGAATCATTAAG
>NW_009194479.1:25107-32644 GCF_000690835.1 Fulmarus glacialis | reverse complement strand
ATGAGAGAAATTTCAAGTATTAATATATTTGCAAAACAGCCTCCATCTTGTTGGGCCTGGGCCGCGGGGTGGGGAGGGGAGCCGTGGGCTGGCGGAGGAGAGGGGTGACGGCACGCTGAAACCGTGGTGCTGGTGGCCATGACGCGCCGTGGACTGCACCGCACCCCATTGCCCTGTCCCCGTGCTCTGCTCTGAAGTCCCTCACCACCCCAAATCCATGTCTAGCAGCAGACAAACCAGTGTAGCATCATCAATCTGTCAAACAGGATAGAATAGTATTTTTTTGGAATAAATAATCTCTTAAAAATGCAAGCAGCTTCAGCAATCATCAGCTGTGACCCATGTAAGCAAAAGCACGCGAGGAGGAGTAAATAGACCTTTAAATGCTGCTGGTTCCTTGCAGAATTTAAGTCACTTTTTCCACTCTGAAAAAGAACTGTGTAAACATGACACAGCCTTATTCAGCAGCTCTGCTCCCTGTACCCGCACAGAATGCAGATCTCTGCAGCAAAAATAAATTGTTTAGTTTTGCTTTGCTTTTTTTTTTAAACTTTTGTGGAGTCGTCAGTAGTAGGAGTGATGTAAACTTCATTAGTCAAATTACTGTAAGAACAAATCCTTTGTATTTCAGGAGCCATGTCCCTATAGCAGGAAGATTAGCCAGGTGCAAAGGGCAGCAGAAGCTGGTGTTGGTTAGGAATTCAGGGGGGAGTTTCTTGGTTTCTGGATGCCGTGTGAAGTTGGCAGCTAGAATAAACTTCTTTTATTTATAGAAAGACCCCCCTGAAGGCACACAGAGCACATGTCTGGGGAGTTACTTGCGGGCTGTGAAAGCCCAAGAACTCTTTACAGCCATATTCAGCTTCTGTTTTATTCGGCACAGAGAAGCCGTGAGACAGTGCCATTTTATTCTCCAAGCAGAGCTCGATGAAAGCACGGCAAAGAGGTTATGTGTGCAAGTGTTCCAAGGAGTGCTGCTCCCAGTGGGTGATTCGGCAGTTGCCCTGGCACCCCGACTCTTGGCCCCTTTAACTCAAACAGTGGAAGAAGCCTATCCTCAAGAGTGGATCTATTTTCCTATAAAATACAGTGCTTTAAAACATCAGTAAACATGTGCAGTCCTGGCAAAGCTGAGCTTTCTCGTCACCGCAGAGGTAACAGTGGTGGTTACTGTTGGTGATGATCTCTATGTCTGCCAGCTGCTGTCACAAAATACTGTCATTTCTGCCTTTTTAGTTAAACTTCTAGAAATGCTCAGCTGCTTTTTAGTTTCATGTATTTTTTTTTACAGATACTTGTGGTATTTTATATCGAATGTCTAGTTGCATAAATAGAGGCGGAGAGGCCAAGGTGGTTTGTCCAAGGGGCAGCACCAGCAACAGCAGTCTTGACTCTGCCCTCTGTCCTGCCCTGGGATTTACATCCTAAAAGTAAATCCCATCTTTATCACACCGGATTCGGCAGTAAGAGCAGGGATGGCAGCTGCTCAGAAGTGTTTCATTTCAAGCTAGGAAAATGTCCGGTTGCAGCTGAAGTTACTAATTCCGACAGTGGTGTTAGATGTGCCGCTGGGTGAAGTGGAACCAGCCGGTCTTGCAAGGGAGATGCTTGTTAATCACTGCTTTGTTTTTCACACCTTTAAAGTGTGAATGAAGGTGGTTAATAAGGAACTGTTGCACTCACCAGATAACATCTTGCTGACTTGGCAAAAAGATTTGCCACCCTTGTCAGCTGAATGCTTCTGCTGGGTGTCAGAAGGAGCAAAATGATGTCATCCCGTGTGATGAATAAGGGGGTATGGTGCCAGCAGGCTGCCGAGGCTGTGGTCTGCACCTGGGGTCTTAGAGCCAGCGGCAGCACAGGAGGGTGCTAGGGGTGTCTCTGCGGTCCAGCCGAGCCAGCTGCCTCTCTCATCGCAGCGGGCTGCGGTGACAGGGCTATGGTCTTGGGGACATGTGCTGCCAGCACCAGTGTGATCAGCTCCAGTCTGCCCTCGGGACAGAGCTGTGTGCCTGAGCCATGTCCCCGTCCAGCAGTTTTGTTTTGTCTCAGGCTGTTGCTGCCCTGCTCGGTGTGGTCCAGTCCTCACCGGGTCTTTGGGAGCTAGCAGGTTATATATACATCCTCGGTAACATCCATGTCAAATGCCTCTTCCCCCTTTTTCTCCCTCTTTCACTACTCATTCCTGTCTTCTGCTGGGATTGTACAAATAATTCTGGCAAAGCGCAGTGGTGCCAGAGTGTGGAAGAGCCTCCGAAGTGCCGAGGAATTTTTGAGCTTCTGTTTCCCTCTGTGCGCCAGCGTTTCTTAGAGGTCAGGCGTACAGGTCAGAGCATTTCTGAAATAATCCCTTCCCTGTTATCAAATGATGTAAGTGAGGTGCAGAACTGATGCACTTCAAGGTTTCGAGCTGTATTTTCCGTACGTAAGTATATTACCCGTTTCAGAAGGATGAATGAGATTCAGGAGATAGGAACCTGCAATGCGTTTAAAAGGAAAAAAATTATCTATAGATTAACGTAAGCCTACACAGAGACCGTCAGCCAGAGCATCTGCCCTGCACCTCACCGGAGGAGCTGGTGAACCCTTGATGCAGTGCTGGTGAGGGGCTGGGGCTTGGGACGAGCTGGTGGAGGGTCCGGCTGCCTCTCCCTGGGGCAAGCTGGACGGAGCAGGCAGGAGAGAGCAGGCAGCATGTGCTGGCACTGCATCTGCCCGTCCATCCTCTGTCCAGAGGGGGTTGTGGTGTATCAGAAATGAGCCCTTAACCTGCATGACCTCTTCAGTTCCTCTCCCTTTTGCTCTCTTGCCCTTGTTTTGCAGAGGCTTTTGTGGCTCTGTTTTATTTGCTCGTGTTGTTTATATTCATGGAGAATAAAGGCAATTAGAAGTGCAGGAGGCACAGGAGCGAATCCCACCCTCATCCTGCCTTCCCGTCAGCCACTTTGGGAATGTCTCGCTGAAATGGCATCTCTGGGACTTCTGTTTAAGAAATTTTCTCATAAATCAAGTACTCCTGTCCCTGAGAAACCTGGATTCTTACCCGCTCTCCCTGCCCCCAATATTCAGCCCCACTTTTAATTTGGAAAAAGACCAGGAAAATGTACTGGGGTTTTGTATTGATGTGTGTCACTATAAAAATGGGGTAATTTGTGCTCAGAGGGGTCCTCTTCCTCCTGGGTGGGAGAGCTGGTGCCCAGGAGGGTGTCCCACGGGACGGCAGCCGGCAGCGTCCGGGCTGCCAGCCTGCTTAGGAGGTTCCCACATTGCAGTGAACTCTTAACGCCATCCGAGCAGTGCTTACCATGGTAAAGACGTTTCTTTTTACTTTAGCTTCATTTTCTGGTTCTCTCTGTTCATACGAAATTGCAAAGAAAACCTTGTGGTAGGCGCAGGGTGCCCGGACTCTGACATGGCAATAGAAATTGCCTGGTGCACTTCGGGTAGGTAAAGTGGGATCACGAGGAAATAGGAACTTGATTAATTGCGAGGCTTTGGGCAAAACAAAGCTGTTACTTCTTCCTTCCACCGCATTGTGGCCGGCTGGCCAGGAGCCACTGCGGCTCCAGCCAAAGCCAAGAGCTGGGAGAGGCGTTGTTGGGGCCAGCAGCTCAGGGCCGGGGCCCCCCCCCGGACCCTCCTCCGCCACCGTGGGTCCTTTGCTGCCCTTCGTTGGAGGGGATTAAAGCCCTGAGTGCCCGGTGTGTGCCTGGCACCATTAGGTGACACACAGCGAACCACAGCTGGTAACTTCTCGGGCTGGAGAGAAGCGTCTCCCACCAGCCCTGCTCTGTGCAGCCATGCAAAGCTCGGCCCAGAACCCGAAACGCTGAGCTTTTGCCTAATCTGGGTTATAATTGCGAAGGCCAGCCTCGAGGGGCGGATCTTCTGACTGCCAAACAAAAAATGGCATTTTTTAGGGATTAGGTAAAATCTTGTAATCATAGCTCCTCCGGAAAAGCCTTATCTAAATTTCTTTTTAAGACGAGCAGACCTGTTCCTGACTGCAGTTATGTGCTGGGACTGGGGGTTTTACACTCGGTGTTTGTGGTCCCAGTGGGGTGGGATGGCTCGGAGCTGGTGCAAGAGGTGCCCTGGGCGGTCCCCAACCCTGGGTCACCAACCCCAGGTCCCCAGGGAAATTGCTGCTCAAAGCATTGCCTTCCAAGCAGTGTCATGATACACAGTTATTTTGTCTTTCCCTCCTTCGATACCTCCTTGTGTGGCTGGTCGGGCTTTGCGTCTTTTCTGCCTCCTAACAGAGCTGTAAGGTGCTGCCACGTTGCTTGCGGAAATGGGGAAGAGCCCTGGGACACCCCTGTTTAACAGATCTGCACATAATTTTGTCTGGAGGGGCAGAGGGTTCTCGGCCACGAAACTGCCCTCAGCAGCAGAAAGTCAACCTGTGGCATTTGACGCAGATTGGGGTGAAGTTACCCCAAATGTAATTGTTTCCTCTCCTGTTTGGAGTCACAGGAAATACTAAAAAGTTGGAAGAGCAAGATTGGGGACAGCACAGCAAAAATGGGGTGTCAGGTTCTGTGCCAGGAAGAAAAATGAGTTTGCTGCAGAGGCTTACCATGAGCATGGTTTGAAGGGCACTTGGCGGCACTGCAGGGTGGGCTGGGACCTGGGGAGAGGGGAAAATGCCAAATTTGTGCAACTAAAAGTCGGATACTCCAGCCGGCAAAGCGAGCTTCCTACTCGGGTTATCTTCCGGAGGACCCAGGGGTGTTTCTCTGGGCTGGGCCAGGCAGGGGGATTTAGGCAGATGTCTCCGGGGGTGCGTTGCATTTTGTATTTTACACGTGGGGTTAGCTTCGTGCTCAAGAGGAGTAGAAATTATTTCCAGTTTAAAACAGAAACCGCCTATCTCCTAGTTTTCTTATTTGAGAAAAGATCCTAAAATTCCCAGTCTGTTGCTTGGCTTATTCCAGATGACATAATATTCAAAGTATCTTGTGACTTTTTTTTTTTTTGTGCAGGCTGTTATAAGGGTGTCTGTATGTTTGGTTTTTTTAAAGCAGTTTTAACGTGGGAGTCCTAGATTGTGCCTGCAGTTAGAAAGCTCCATAAACTTTAGTGATTCAAGGGTCTGGCAAACATCCTTAAACCTGTTTCATGAAAAACACAAGCAGCATACTCAGTAGGCTCCGCAGATAAATATACCTGAGGCTTAGTTGCTGATGGCAGTCCATTTTAAAGCTTCCATATATATACATGTATACGTATATATTTCATAATTCTTTCCTATGTTGTGTTTAAATAATCCTGGATTTATTTTCTAAGCATCTGTATGCTTCCATGAGGTATTTTAAGATACGTGAAAAAGAATGATGCTTGCAGGCCACAAGAGCAGTGACCGTGTTTTGGGAGGGCAGAGGGAAATTACAAACTTCCATTTGAGGCGAGATATTTAAGGCTGTTTGGCCAAGAGGAAAAGTCCAGCGCCAAAGGGACGCCAGCTCCCCCCGCACCTCTGCTCAGTGGGCTCGTGCTTTGGGCTCGCAGAAGGAAAAGGTTGAAGACAGATGGTTTATCTGTTTTTCTGCTGTGTGGGCTTTTCATATCCCCCAGAGTTTGGCATAACAACTTTTCAAAGCTTTAGCTCTTTCACTATTTAGTTGGCTCTTGGTCTAGAAACTTTCCACAAATTGAACTTGAAAATTAAGCCAAATATTCTCATAAAATAAGTCTCCAGTTCTGTGGCTAACCCCATGTGAACTGGTAGTCATACGTCAAAATATTTTCTGCAGGCTCATCCATTAAAACAAAGGTAATTTGTCAGACTAAGAGCCCTTTTACTAGCGGGATCAGGCGCCTATCTTCCCTTTCTCAGCAGGTATGAGTTACGTGGTTGCTTTGAATCTGCTGCTTTGGAGTTACCGTGGGTGTGCTCCTCTGGGCACTATCGCCTGCGTAGAGTGCGTGGGTGCTCGCAGACGGACGGACAGCCTCTTCAGAGGCTCCGTGTTCCGGGCTGTCCCGCAGCTCCTCCAGCCTGACTCCCGTGTCCGCACCTTTTCCCAGTGCTGCCTCTCAGGAGACTTTTCAGAAGTTTCTGCCTTTGAACAGCATCGCTCTGTTTGTGTGATTTGCCTTGGGAACATCTAAGGGTGCTTCTCGCAAACTGAATTAAATTAGATCTCCCTCCAAGAGATCTAAAAAAGCGCCTTAAACTTCAGTGGCACATATGCTTAAAAGACAGCTTTCTTGAAAGCCCAGGAAAGAAAATACAGACATTGCACTTTCATTGCTTTCTTAATTCATATAATTAGCGTGGAGATAGCTGCATAGCAGTATTTTCTTCAAAGAAACAGCCTCAGACAAATATTGGCTAATGGAAATTTTACTTTCAAATAAAGCAGTATTTGAAAATACATTACGGCCATTGTGGGGAAATAGATGCAGGAATCAAAGATGCTACAACAAAGCCTTCCCTGGGGCAGCTAGCAGAACAGCCTGTATTTTGTTGAGCTGATGTGCAGATCTCAGACTCATCTTCTTGCTGGCCAGTCCTTTCTTTTTTGCTTTTCCCTTTCCTGCCTGCCGTCCCTCTTCTCCCCTTTGATTTCGGCCGAGCTGCGGGTCCCGGGGTGTGTTTTGCTCCGTGGCTGCCGTGCAGCGCTCGCCCCAGCCCACTCAGCCCCCGCATCCCGGCTCTGCTTCCAGTGTCTCTGCTCAGTCTGCCTCTGAGTTTCTTTTGGGCAGAATCTCTCAAGCATGAGCCTAGCCAAAATTTTTACTGAGACTGCTGAAAGCAAAATGATAGTAAATTAGGTCTTTCTGCCACCTATAAATGTCACCACAGACAAAGTATTTTAAAGAAACGGCCAAATGCATTCTTTGGTTCCTCCTTCTGCAGGCAGATTTAATTCAAAATCAAGGATGTAGCCTAGACTCTCCCTTGTAAAAGTCTTTTGACAAATGTGGGAGTGTTTTCTGAAGGCGTTTTCTGAAGGCAGGGCGGGTTCCCAGCCGTACCACACAGGCACTGAAAATGCTGAAAACGTACCAACCCTCCCCAGTCGCCCAGCAGCTACAACTGCCAGGGCTGTGAATGAGCTGGGGCGGGCGGAGGAGCGGCGTGTGAGCGGGGTTCAGATGGGGACCACCTCTGGGGGTGGCTGTCCTGGGGCCGGCCACCCCCTCCTCCCGTGCGATCCGATTTCCCAGCAAAAAGCTGACAATTTCCCCCGAAGGGGCAGGAGGAAAACAGGGCTGCTCGCTCACAAAGACATCCTGTCTCCTTCTGAAAGAAGATCCTTGTGCCTAATTAACTTCATAAATTAGCTGGAGCTGTAACGCCACCAAAAAGGGGGGTAACCCAATCTCCCTGGTCCTTTCTGCCGCCGTAAGGGATCCTGCCTGCCGATTAATTTGCCCTCGTCCGCTTTCCGTCCAGCTGCATGTTGGCTGTGCACAAGCTGCTGTGCAGACACTGTTGACAGGGCTGTGCTAAGCTGGGAAATTATCAGTAGCATAAGAACCGCCGCCAATTATTCGCCTGCCCCCGCACACTGGCATCGCTCCCCCC
>NW_009194479.1:17971-25045 GCF_000690835.1 Fulmarus glacialis | reverse complement strand
GGTGTGAAGCGGCCGCCATGCTTCCTTCAGTTAAGTTGTCCCGGCTGGGTTTACTGGGCAGTGGGAAAGGAAATCACGGGAGGAAGGAGCAGTATTTCATCTTTTGTTGTTGTCTGCACTGGTGCTTGGAAAAACATGAACACAAGCAGCCGTGTCGCCTGCGGAGGAGAGGAAAATCCCCCCTGGCTTCTGCCCGTGCCAGGCTGAAGGGGTGGGAGTGAGGGAGCAGCAGGCATGGAAGCAGAGCTGCCTGCTTTGAACAAACACCCAGACCTTGCTCCTGGAGACCCTGCTGGGGAACTCCGAGGAGCAGGGAAGATTTATCCCCTCTTTAAGCACAGCTGGGATGCCTGTCCGTCTGCAGGCTGCCATTTGGCATCATGGTGGTGGTGGATGCGAGAAAGCTTCAGCAGCTGTCTGCCTTCCGCGTGCTCTTCAATAGCATCAGCCTTCAGGTAGCAGCATGGATCTTTGCCCTGCCTCACTGATTGCTCTGCTGCAATTTGGAGGAGCGGTGCCTTAGTCAGGAAGGGTTTGTGCAGGCGCGTTCATGTGAGCTTGAAGGCTAAGAGGTCTCTATATGACAAAACCAAGGCTGAGCCTGAGCTGTTCGTTGAGGACCACAGGGGAGTTGGGGCTCTTCCAGCCCATGCTGGTTTGCCCCCCAGCCACTGCTTCTTCAAGTAACGACACCAACGAATCATCTCTGTCCAATATATCTGTAGCTTTTAAGTATGGCAGCCCAAGATGGGACTTAAAATTCTGTGTCTTTCTGTGGCTTTAGTTATGTTTGACATGATAAAAAGTGTCTTTCGGGTCTCTTCCAAGAGCCAGGCTCTTCCATGCGTAATGGCGTAATACTAATGTGGTATGAATGCCTGCAGTCTCCATCCTCAGAGGTTTCCAAACCCTGGTGGATCGACCTGCTCCAGTCTCACGGCCACCCCTGCTTGACCTCCCAGGGTCTTCCCCAAACACCTCGGGGACTCTGGGCACAGCAGTGGGTGTAGCCTGCAGGGAGACTTGGGAAAGCATATGAAGTGTTACAAATAGAAGTGAAAAAATAACCAACCAAAAAAAAAAGTGAATTGAATGTATTAATGTTCACTGTATTTGATTAATGGGAAGGGAGAAAAGGCTATATTTTCAGCTTGATTGCAGGCAGAAGAATTGAGGTTGGGCCAGTAAACTGGGAGGGTTGTCATGCTCACACCTCCCAGCTGGGCTGCACTGGGAGGGGGTGTGCAACTGGAGGAGGAGGATTTTGCTGGTAAGAGCTGATGAGGCAAAAATGTCATTACAAAGTTTGGGTTTTTCAAGTGAAAAAAAGATGAAAAAAGAAAGAACAGAACAAACTCAGAACTTTTGATAAATATGATCAAATTGGATCATTTCAGTATTGTAGTCTTTGGGTTTTGGTCAGCTGTCTATAACTGATGTTTGCAGAATACTTGCAAAACAAAGCAGCACAAGAACAAATATATAAAAGGAAATCAGGCAAATCAAGTAAATGTGGAAAATTATTATGCAGTGACTTTACTCACCCATTATTCTCAAATCATTTTTACAGGCCAGAATAATCCTCATTGTTTTTCCCAATGTGTATGACTTATGTGGGCAGGTGTTTGTTCTTTACACTGAGTGAAGAATATTTACATGATACAAAAATAAGAGTTTTAGCTTGTGGTGTTGATGAAGGCTTAAATAAACGCTCTTTGTTTTTTGTTAGGATTTGAGTCTGGAAATGGCCTTCTATCAAATTATGCAAGGAAGATTACTTAGCCAGGAATGAATTTTTTACGGTGTGGAGTAGCTTTTCTGACCATTTCCAGAAGTTACTTAAAAAGTAAAAGAAACTTTTCTTCCTTCAGAGAGCTGACAGTAACAGCTTGTGGGGTGGGTTGCTGCTGCCCATCCCATAATGACTGACCTCCTTGGCTGTTTGCAGAACGTTACTTTTTCTCTGGGGCTCATGTTAGAGTCTGAGAGCACGTGGGGCAAAATAGTCAGCTCCAGGCATCTCCCTCCATAGCTGCCCTTGCCGCACTGCGGGCAGTCCGGTCGTCCCCTTGTTGGCTCCCTGCAGCAGAACATCTCTGCCAGCAAAAGGGAGTTTTGTTTTTGGGAAATAAAGACCGATTCCCCCCTGCCCTGAGCCCGAAGCTGGGCTGCTGCGGGCTCTCGAGGCCAGGGTGATGGGGCGATGTGGGGCTGGTGCTGCGGTGCAGGTCCTCCAGGAGACTTGGGGAGGGGGCTGGGGGGTCCTCCCCGGGTTCAGGGTGGCAGTGGCTGGGAGCAAGGACAGCCTTGTTATGTATCGGTGAGCTTTCCTGCAGCTCCGACTGCCCGTAACGAGGCCACCCTCAACTGCGTACGACAGGTTTGAGCTGCTTATGGTTGGCAAACGGTGCTCAGCAGCGAAGCAGGGCTGTCCTGTGCACAGGATGTGTTTACCTCAAATATTTGATCCTACCAAACACCCCCCAGCTGATCTGGGGGCTGTGATCCCACAGGGACTTTAATTGCCTTCATTTTCCAAGAATCCCATATGGTTGCTGGGGTGGCAGATGGGAGAGTTTTCTTTTCTGGGGGATGTAAGATGGCAGTGGATTGAATGCCAGAGGAAAATGAGAGATTTCTGGAGGACTGTTGAGTTCTCCTTAATTGTGAATACAATTTGTTGGTGACTAATACATCCAGACTTGCAGAATTACCTCATGTATTAGAAGCAATGGCGCGATGGAAAAGATGTGACTAAGATGCTGGCTCCTGATTTACCAACACTTCCCTCCTAAACTGCCGTTTGGCTTCCTACTGGCACATTACAACTTTTCTATTAATAATTAAGAGCTTTAATACGGTTTGAAAGCACTTGGTTCAACATAAAATCTGCCAGCTTGATTTTTAGTCTGCTGAGAGCCTTTTGAGCAGAGAGGAAGCAGGGAGGGGGTCATTAATGGAGCAGAAAATACAGCTGCTGAGCAAATGGTGGAGCAAGGCAAAACATGTCATGTCCGGGCTAGGTGCCATGAAGGACCCAGAGACATGTTAGCATGGACCCATGGTTGCCCCTGTTCCACTGCCCTGCCCCGTCTCTTCCTGCCTGTCCCACTTCCAGTGCTGGTACGATGTTTCTGTAAGAGTGGTGACTGATGGGTTGGTAATTTCCTAGTGATACTGCAAATTCTCTGTTATAAACGAGTTGTGCAACCATTAATGAAATGCTGTTCCATATTAAGATGACACGATGCTCCCATCGCCTGGATCCCACCCAATGGGGAAGACACATACACACCAGTCCAACGAGCTTCCTTTCTGCAGTGCGTCCAACGCTTGCTCATGCTGAAAATGCATCCATTTCTGATTCTTTGCTTATTCACTCAGCCTTTCTCCAGCATTAACATCAGTCTCTAAGCTTCATGCCAGAAGGCTATACCAAACCAGCAATGTCATTGCATCCCTTTGAAACATCAAGCATCATCTGTCTGTATTTGGAAATGGAAATGCCTGTTAAATGGGACAACAGAAACTCCAGCTCTCCTTCCCAAAGTCAGAACTCTTCCCATTCTCTCTTTTGTTCAAGTGGAAAAGCTTTTAGATGGTTTATGAAATTACTGAAGCCAAGCTTATGAAATAAGCCAAGCAGCAAAGTGACAGGACAAACCAATGTGCTGGGTATCTTCAAGATTACAAAGAGGGACATGTCCATATTGTCCAAAAGAAGATTCTGTAATCTGTGATCATGGAGACAGAGGAACTAGTAAATGGAGATGTGGGGAAAGTCCACGCTGAAGAAGCTGAATTTTTTTGGACCTGTTTGGTCAAGTGATGTTGACCACAATGTATTTTGGCTGCTTATTTCCCTAAATGTGTCATTATTTTCCACCTGAATGATTATGCAGCAAGACAACTCCTGAGAGAATAACACTGGAGAGAGTTTTAGCATCATTTTTCTTGCACTTAAAGTACCAAAGAGAGGAAGAATCCTGCCAATCTGAAGCCCTGTGAGCTAATGGTCATGTAGAGGGTCGTGTGTGGTGCCATCACTAACCTGCAGTGCAGCCAGAGCCTGGGGAATTGCTTGCTAGAGCCCATCCAGATCTGCGCTCTGAGCTTTGCTAGGATGTGCAGCGTTGCATGAACTTCATGAGCTTCTCAACCAAAGGCTGCCTCCCATTTCATTTAGCCAACAGAGCTATGTCCACTGGTGAGCTGCAATCTTGGCCTTGCTTTAGTAGAGTTTAAGTAAGTGCCCTGGCATTAAGTAATACTGTAATCAGGTTTTTTTCTGGTTAGCTTAGAGAAGAGCCTTATGTTCTGCAGCTTTGTTTTATAGGAACGGAACAGGAGTTAAAGGGTTGGGTGGTTCTTGATGTATTTTAATGCAGTCAGGTATTGATAATGTCATAATGGGAATATTGTTATTTATTCTTGAGGTGATTTCATGAAAGGGTTTTAATTCATCAGTAGACTATGCCCATTCATCGCTGTTAGATGTTCTGTGTCAGAAATAGCTCCGAGTTCCACAAAAATAAACAACAAGTTGTAAACATTTTTGAAGTGGAGCTGATGTCGTCTCAGCCAGGAGAACAAAGCAGCAGAAGCTGTCTGGAAACCCTGCTGAGAATAACTCTTCAGACCTGAAAATGCCTTGAGGACTTGAGCCGTGTAAAGAAAGTGCTGGAGGCAGTCTGGGTAGGCAGATTGCAGAGAAGGAGGAATTGAAAAGAAACAGGTTATGATAAGGGATTAGAAAAGAGATTTTTTAGCTACAGCAACTGGAAAGGAGGCCGGGGTCTGGAAGCAGGAGGTGCTGCTTTTTTCGCATGTTCAGGCAGGAAACGAAACATCAGAATGGGAAAGGCAGTGTGTAGAGTAGGCACGGGAAGCAGGGAGGAGGATTTAGCTTCTAAATACATTTCTAAGTACACTTGTTTGCTGGAAGAGTGGGATTGGCAAAGCGGCAGACAGGAGTTGAAGGCACAGGTGCCCCCGCAACCGGTGGGACTGACCGTTGCGACACGACGTCCTCCCGCACCCTGCTCTTTCCAGGGCAGTTTTACCTCCTCGCTGGGTTGCAGGTCACGGCTGCTGCTTTTGAGGGGTGTAGACGGACCGGCAGGAAAGGTGAAAGCCTCGGGATGTATTGGGCTACGGACTTATGGAGTTCCCTCTGCTGCTTCTGTTGGGGAAAAGTCCATACCCGCCTCGGAAGACTCTAATTTTAGCCACTTCTTTGTTTCCTGCTTCTGGTATTTTTGGTTCTTAGCATTTTTTTCTCTGTTTTGTTTCCCACTATGCACCCAACAGGAAGAGCCCCTCGCAAAGTCCTCCAGAGTAAGAAGAAGGAAAAAAAAGGTCCAGGTGACATTTGCTTTCTGCAGGCAGAACTGAAAGCAGGCAGCAGCCAACATTTCCCCAAAGCCTCTCACCACCTCTGCTCTTTCCATGAGAAACAGAAAGGAAATTGGATCCTACAAGAAAACCGTTTTCCAAAATGCCAGAGACCTCAAAATAGTCTGTTCGCTCGCGTGCACTGACTTCTCCAGCGAGACAGGACTCAGGTCTTGCAGTCACATAAGCTCAGAAAGGTGATACTCAAGCAGTATCTTGAAAATAAATACCTGTATTTCACGGAAGGGAGATGAACCCTTCGTGTGCATCGTAGCCCCGCGCTCTGTAGGTGCTGGCAGGGCCAGCTCAGGATGGGTCCTGAAACGTCCATTTGTTCTTCTTGAGGAAATGTGCTGGGAAGACTCGCAGAGCAGGACCGCGAGGCTGTGCAGGGGTAGCTCGGTCATCGTAGGACCATGTTTACCTCTTCTGTGAGCAACCTGATTGAAACAGGATGGTCTTCATACTTAGAAATCCACATGCTGTCATTAGTTAATAGTTTTCTCAGTTGTTTTGGTGGGCACAGAGGGTGTTTTCTTGGCCACTAAAGGATCCAAAGACACCAAAATCCTGCTGCAAATTATTGATAGCTTCTTAGATAGAGGCCGGCCCGAGTGCCGGTTCTTGCTGTAAGGCTTTTTTACCGCAACATCGCAGAAATAACTCTCTTCTCTGAGAATCGTATTGATTGCATTACGCACTGTAATTAGTGTAGCAGATTGCGCAGTTGGTGGAGCGATGACAGAGCTGACTTTACGAGTAGCGAGAGCTGCATTCTTTTAAAATGATTTCATCTCAAAAAGCACGTTGGGAATTTCTAGTCCCAGAGCCCTGTGCAGTTGGATATTCCTTCCATCGTGCAGTGAGGAGGACCAGGGTCGGTAGCGGAGGCGGTGGCCGTCCCGCGCTGCAGGCACACCATCGCTGGTACACCCAGCGAGATGTTCTCTTGCACCCGGAGCCCGCTGCCCGCAGAGGAGGTGGGAGCTATGGCAGGAGGGCTGGTGGATGTCAGTGGCCGCTCTCAGGGGGACAAGCCCAGCCATGTTTCGGTCACCAGCTCATTGCCCCCTCCAAGGCCCACCTTGACCGTGGGCCAAGCTCCTCTTTGAGAAGGGCAGTGCTGTGCCATTCATTTGCCCTCTCCTACCCCGGCACAGGGCCTTTGCGGTCCATTAGAGACTGCTGCCCACTGGGTTTGTAACCAGCCAGAAGATGGGCTGATGGCTAGAGGTGTCTAAGCTGTCTTAGGACTCATCCTGCCCTGCAGACAGTTCAGTGGAGAGGAACCTTGCTGGAGCCGGTGGCTAGATGCCGGGAGGTCTGCTTCCCAAGGTAATGAACCTTGCCTATAGATAATCCATGCTCGGAGCAGGTAACGTACATTTGATGAAGAGCTTTTTGAGATCACCAGGATGGAGGATTCTACGTGAATGGTGAGAGGCCATGGTAAGACAAAAGGCACACCTAGCAGGTCCTCTGCCTTTCAGGTGATAAACCCATGCATTCATATTCCATTTGCCATGCAGACATGTACCGTCTTGAAGGCTCACTATAGTAGCTTAGCTATATAGAGGCAGAGAACATTGCATACAGGTATTACAACCAACAGGCTCTGGCTTCCAAAATACTGGTTCTTCTTGCAGTACTAACAGTGAAGGAAATATTCTAATTCCTGCT
>NW_009194479.1:15524-17922 GCF_000690835.1 Fulmarus glacialis | reverse complement strand
AGAAGCATGCTTATGCACAGATGAAATAAAACAAAATTACCTGCCATTATGTGCTGTATAGCTTGTTGCATTAAGGGAAGGTAGGACATCATCACAAATGGCCAGACAACTACACCTACTAGAAAGAAAAAGAAGCAGCAAGAACTGGTGCTTGAAGGGTTAATTTCTGCAATTTGGGCTGACTTGGTGGTCTTTGTAGCACCTCCTTCTGTTTAAAGTTGGAAGTAGATTTGATATATGGTAAGTACCAATGTCTAACAGATTTGTTAAAGACTAAGTAATACAGGTAATTACTCATTTTTTAAAAGACTGACAATTTTGAGATAGAAAAATGCAAAAAGATTGTTTTAAATAGTGACAATTATTAGGGGAACGTTTTGAGGATTTCTGTTAATAGTCTGCCTATGACCATTCCCTGTTTTACAGCCCTCCTGTGAAAGTTGCGATGCACTGCTCTATCTCATTTCTATATGCATGTAATCCTCTGGTGTAATAAAGGTATTGCCCATAACTACGAGGGGAAATCCTTAGTTTCTGTTGAATTCAGTGGCGCAGCTTCTGCGAGGAGTAAAGAAGCCAAGAGTCTGGCCTTAAGCAGATATGGACCTCAGAGTTCAGGCCAACAATTTAACCTTCTTTAGTGTCCTCTAGGTGCCATTGCGTTGGTGGTATTTATGACATGGACACATTCTCCCTAGAAATTGGACCAAATCCACAGACCTATCCTTTCGATTTTGAGTTGTCACCATCAGAGAGTGCCAGGGACCGCCGGCTGCCAGCTTCGCTCGCGGGTGCATGGAAGGCCACGCAGAACCGCCGGCAAGAGTCACCGGCCTCTCGGCAAGTGCTGGCACTGGTGGAAGACCCAAATACCCAGAGATGAGCCTGGTGCAGGCGAGGAAGGCTTCAGGGTGTTGGTTGCACAGATGCATGAACTGGAGGGAAGCTGGTGTGCCAAAAGTGATATTTTAGTTTTAAGGTGCTAAATTGTAACTCAAACTGAGTGGAAGAAAATTACAAGAAAATATAAAATTCAAGGTTAATCATAAATTTTTCCTGGAGACCCTCTTGGATATTGGAGGGGGTTGGTTCTTTTTCTTTTAAATCACAGAGCTTGAGGTTTTACATTCAGCTTGAAATGGAAGAAAAAAGTTTGTTATATTCTCTTCGTTGTTAATATATGAAACATTTCATTCTGGGCTTAAGGAGCAGAAGCTGGAGACTGAAAAAATGAAATTCTGCTGTTGTGATCTAATAGGTATTGAATGATCCCATTACCCTTTTTACAGAGACTTCATCTTTTTATTAAAGTTTTAAGGGGCAGCGTAGGCTCCCCTGGCCGCTGCCCCCACACAAGCCTGCCCACGCTTTGTCCTGCTGTGTGTGCGCCGGTGCTGCCACCTTCCTTTTGTTCGCTTTGGAGAGGAGGGGGTTGCTTTCATCCTTTTTGGAGATTGGGTTTTTTTCGAAGTTGGCTACTGGTCCAAGCCCTGCTCCCCAGGAAGCTTCTCCTGGAGCGTGGAGGAGGCACATCACTGCACAGCACACGGTGACAAGAGGAAATCTGAGTTAAATGTATCCAGAAAATGTTTTTGTAATCCCAGACAGGTATTTGAAATGAATTATATTTACAGCCTGGAGCTGGGAGGGGAGGGCTGTGCCCCTCTCTGCATGTGGACCACCTTTCCCTCCACCTTGGGACTTACCCTGGTGCTGTCAGAAAGCGGCTCAGCAACTTCATCCCATTCCCTTCGGAGAAGTGCCAGTTCGCCAAGGCGAGGGAGAAGCGATGAAGTGATGGCCTCTGACATGTTAGTCTTGGTGAAGCCCTTTCCCTCCCTCCAACATCCATTTGGTGTGGTGGGACCTGTAAACCACTGTTACTGCATGCTCTGGAGCCCTCCCTGCCCAGTATCCCTTCCCCTCCCTCTCCCTCGGGAGCCCCCAGCTCGGGGATGGGGATGGGAATGAGGATGGGGACAGGGACTTGCCCAGGAGTCACCTGTGGGGTTGCACACCCCATCACAGACCTGTGTGATCAGATCCCTCTCTCAGGAAAAAAACATAAATCATGATGCTTTTACAAAACTTCTTGTTTTTACAGAGGCATTTTCAGTGTGGAGAGGTTTTTCTGGTGTTTTATCAGCGACGGAGTTTACAATCTGAATTAGATAGAGAATACAGATGAGTTGGTAAGCACAGAAACAGTAGAAGATGAATCAGTCTCAAATCGGTATTTTAGTACAATAATTGCTTTTCGGTGAACCTGAGAATGACCTAAATTGAGCAGTTTTGAAGGAACCAAACACTTCTCACTTGACTTCTGCATGCATTTACTAGTTCAGTAACTTGATTCAACTTCAGTTGGCAGCAGTAGCTTAAAAGCGAGGAATGAAGA
>NW_009194479.1:6408-15493 GCF_000690835.1 Fulmarus glacialis | reverse complement strand
GAAAGAGTTCTTTAATGTAAAACGTGGAAAACAAATCAGTGAAGTTTTTATGGTACTGACTGCATAAGCGCGGCAGGAGCCCTGGAGCACTGGTTACCTCGATGCGAGCTGTTTGCATGACCCGCGAGGCGGCCGGCTCGCGCTGGGGTCCCAGCTCAGCCCTCTGATGCTGCTGACCCTTGCAGGGTGGTGTGGGCTGGAGATTTTCTCCTGCTAGTTGTCTTCAGACAGATGATAGGATGGAAATGCCAGCCCTGGCTGGCTCTGTCCTGTAGATAACGAACTCTGGGCTCCCAGCCTCCGAGACCCGTTTGGTTAGAAATGTAAACAGGCGGTCGTGGCCGGGCACCGTGGGTCGGGGCCCAGACTCTGACACCGCAACAACTGACATACAAAAGGGGGATGGAGGCTGCTCGCAGGTGTCATTAACGTCCAGAAATACCATCAACTATTTCTGGCAGCAGCGGGGGAAATAAAACAAGGCAGGTAAGTGTCTGGCCTGCCAGTGGCGAGCAGCGAGACAGCCCTCCGCACATGGGGTGTCGGGCTCGCTGGACGGGATGATGGAGCAGGGGTTAATTGGAAGATCCAGCTCTTGTTGTCCAGAGAAATGCAGATCTGGCCTTGAAACATTTCCCAAGGTCTTGGCACTTCATTTTGTAGCTGTGTCTCATGCTTTGAATATTCCCAAGGCACTCGCTATCGTTGAATGTCGTCTGACTGTCTCTCGGTTGCTGTTTGTTTCTGTGGTTGCACGTTGATAAGGTATCTGGTTATGTCTTGCAGCCCTCAGAATCCAAGCCCAACGTCACCCCTCTCACCGTCCTGGCCCATGTTCTCCGCGCCATCAAGTCCTATGCCCACCTCCTCTACGTCCAGCGACTCATCCCCCATCAGGTCTGTTGCAGAATTCGCTTTGCTTTTTGTTGCTTTTGCTATATTTTCTGTTTAATTTACTCGGTTTTCCCCACTTCACTTTCCTTTTCCCTTTGCATCCTGCTCAAACTCCCCCAATGCAGCTATCTGCACGCAGCAAGAGAGGAGCTTTCAAACGTCTCCTGCCCCAGGGGAGACTCTTTGAGTCCCCCCTTTGAGTCCCCTGGCGCCCGCTGGCCCCCGTGATCAGGCAAGTGGGAGCCGGCGCTCGCAGGTCACGCTCGCAGTGCTCGGCATCGCTAGTTGTTTCCGTGGGTTTGCCCAGCCATTTCAGCAGCCTGCGGTTCACTTTACTCCTCTGCAACAGGTAAGACGTGTACAGCCTTCCCAGGTGCTGCGAGGAATAACAAGCCTTTGTAAAACCTCATTTTCTGGCCACTTCCCTTTTCTTATCTGGAATCTGAGGGTAAAGGACAAGGTGCAACACAGACATTTGCCTGCTGTGTGCCCGTATCTCAGGCGCTTGAGCATCGCTGGGTAAATCAGCCCTGAAAGTTACAGACAGACTAACGGGATACGCTGCTGCCTGCGGCGCAGCGGGCGCGGGCGCTGCGTGAGGGTCCCATGGCTTTTGGCACTAGAGATGCAGTCGTGCCCTGAGCGCACCATGGGCAGCGTTCGGGACCTGCGCTGCAGGTACTGGGGGATGCTCACGCGGGGGAAGCCAGGGCAGCATCGCCTCCGGTCTGTGTGCAGGGTGCCCTTGGACAGGATTTCTCTCCTCCGAGCCCACCACTGGCACAGCGGAGCAAGAGGCCGTTGTCGTCCCCGGCAGAGCGCGGCTCCCAGCCCCTTGGCAGGCGCAGGCCCACGGGGCCGGGGCAGCAATCCCTCCTCTGAGGGAGACGTGTCAAACCTGTTTGTTCGTGACAGGCACAGACCGAGCTCTTCCCCCACACCTACAGCCGTACAAATGCTGCCTGTACAACGGCTGCCTGCTTGGCAGGGTTATTTATTTGTTTTGCTACGCATCTGCAAAGGCTGACAACGGCGTAATACCATCCGAGCAGCCTTCCTCCTCTGGAGGAGAGAGGCTCATCATCCCCGAAACTGCACAAGGGCAGACGGGCGAAACTCCTGAGTGCTTTGCTGGCCTTGTGCCATGCTGGGAGGCAGAAACTTAACATGAGAGATTGCCGGGGTCCAGCATTTAAGTCCCTGAAAGCCCCACAGGGCTCTGAAGGCACAGTCGCAGGCTGGAGAGCAGCCGGCGCGCGAAGGGGCGTAATTTTTTGGGGAGAAAAACAACAACTTGAATAATTCAAGGTAGTAAGCCTGAAAATACCTTTTGTTTTTCATCTGACAGTCTCCCCAAGCACTGTGCATGAGCGGTGCCTCCCTGGCAGCAAAGGACCCTCTCTGGAGCAGGAGGAGTGTTTGCGCATCCTGGTTTTTTAAGTGTTTGGCGACTGCTCGTGTCAGGCAGCTGGAATTTGGAGAGGAGAGACCTCTGCTTCGGGGCTCTCTTCACAGCAGAACCAAAACTGTTCACAGCTTCCCTGGTTTGTGGTTTCTGTGTGAAGGTGAACCGCTTTCGCCACGAGGTGAAAGCGTGCCGCTTCCCTGGGCTCGCTCGGAAAGAATTCAGAATAAGTTCAAGTCCTCGGGAAGATAGAAGTTGGTGAAACCACTGAACTGAGAAATGGTGACACCTTGTTCCTTACCCCAGCAGCTCTTGGGGGCACTTCCATCACTTTGCTTGGCCGTACCGTAGCCGAGCAGCCTGCTGCAGCGCTGGATGCGGCCGGCTGGTCGAATGGCCCAGTGCCTGGGCAGGTTTGCACTGTCACCATCACCATGGCCTGGCAGTGTCCCAGCTTTCCATCAGCCTTGCTCGAGCCCAAACCCAGAAAGGATGGGTGGAAGGCTCCGGGAGCAGGTGACAGCTCTGTGTCCCTGTGCTTTGCTGGTGGGGTCCTGAGGTCCTTCATTTTCTCCCTGCGTCTGCCGGCAATTTGCTCCATTTCTGGCTCTCTCTGCTCTAATTCACTCCCCCGCAGCGTGGGCACACTGACACTTTCCCAGTAAAATCTAATGGTTGTTAAATCTTTTTTATCTTCAGGTACAGTCTCTAAAGAAGTGCAGCAAATTCTTTATGGACCTACTTGCTTTTCTGTTTTGAAATACCCTTCCCCAAGTGCTAATTCTTCCTTGCGAAATTCTCCTTGTGGTTGCAGCTGCACTCGGAGAGCGATGGGTTTGGCAATGAGCGGGGCCGGTGGGCAGCGGGTCGCTGCCAGCACCTGCTGCCCGCCTTCGCTCGGCACCAGCCCTCCAGTGAGTTATGGCCCTTCAGAGACTCACAAAACATTTCCAGCTCCCCACTGTACTCCTGTCTCGCGCCTGGAGCTCTCCCGGGGACCCTTGGCTCCGGGCTGCCCGCTGCATGGGCACCAGGCACGGGCTCTGGTCCTGGCGGTGCCAGCTGGGCTCGGACTGGGATTTGCACTGCGGTGAAAATTGGGGCTCATCCCCGAGAGCCTTTAGCCTTCTCTAGTGTCTTTTTCTTCCCAAGCAGCATAACCTTGGACCCCTGTAGAGGGGTAGAGGTCCTTGGACCCCTCTTCAACATGCACCATGTGGACCCCTCTTTGACGCTGTGAAGAGGGGAGTGCTGTTGTATATGAGTAGAGTACTTTTTATACCAATAAATGCTTTCTTTTTGCAGCTCACCACTGCGGAAAGCCCGAGCTTTGTACGCCTGTAAAGCAGAACACGACTCGGAGCTCTCCTTCACGGCAGGCACCGTGTTTGATAACGGTGAGTCCCTGACCCGGAGGGAGGGCACGGGTCAGCGCCGGGCGCCTCGTGGGAGCGGGATGAGATGGGCTCATTTTTCAGTGCGATGTTCGGGCTCCAGTTCCTGGCTGGAAAAGCTCCAGTGCTGGGAAAGTGGGATCGCGAGAGCTGTGCCCGGTGCTGTAGGAGCTGCATTTGCTCCACGCCCAGCGCTGGGCTTCCCCGGAGCTGAGCCTGGAGCAGGGTCTGCTGCAGAGCAAGGACAGAGCATGGTGGGAGGGCGAGCGGACGAACCGGGGGCGTTTGCAACACACCATCGAATTAGCTTTCTTCTAACAACCATTGCCTGTCGCTGGCAGCCACCCGCCTCGCCTGCCAGGGAAGCGCTGCAGGAAGCAGTGCCGAGAGTGCTGCTCTTAGCCTGGGCGGTAGACAGGCAGCAGGCTTCCCCTTCACTTCAAAATGGACACTTACTCTGTAACAGCATCTCTCATTTCATGCAATCTACACGTGAGGTGCTACAGAGCCAGTATTAACAGCAATATGAATAAAGCTACAGAGAAGGACACTGGGCTATTATTTATTTTAGCGCTGAGTTTTGTGAATTACTGGTTTCCCTCTTGTGACCCAGGGAATGATTTGGACTTTCAATTCATGTGTTTCCTTTCAGTCCTATGTTTAACAACTGTCCCTTTCCAGCCACTAGAAATCCCATGAAAGAAGAAAGAAGAAATACTTGAAACACAGGCATTAAATCTGAGGTTTATCTTGCCTTACTTTTCGTATCCATGCTGAAAACAGCTGATCATCCATCCCTCTTTAGGATGAGTATGAAAACTGTCTTTTCGAGATGCTGATTTATTTCATCCTAAGGGAGATGTGCAAAACAGGAGGGATGAATAGGTGGGATTCCCCTCCTCTCCCCCAGAGTAGAATGCAGGAGATCTCTCCAGCAGAGATGTCCACTTTGCCACCTCCAGCCTGGGTCAGTGGGTCCCTCTCCATGTCCCACTCATCGCCCTGGCCATGCCCGTGATGTCCGATCCGCCAGCCCGGCGCGATGGGTGTTTTGACCCCGGCAGTGCAAGTGGCCACACATCCGCAGGGCACAAGGCAAGGGCATGCGTGGGTGACGGCGTATGTCTAGATCAGAGCTGTGTTTCAGCGGGTTGGTAAGGGAAGGTGCAGCCTTGCATGGAGGGTGTGCAGAGATTCTCCAGGCTACGCTTGGGACTACAAAGTGCAGGCTCTGATCCAAAGTAGAAAATAAAAGGAAGAAGTTTGGAGAGGCATGGTGTCACCTTTGTGCCATGCTACCTCAACGGCAGGCAGTGGATCGTGGACCGCTGCCCAGTGCTGACCCCAGCTTCTGCACTGTTTGCCTCCCTGGCAGCTGCTCGCCGAAGTTACTCAAGACCTTGCAGTCCACATGCCCCAGCTCTTTACCGCAGCGATACGCGGCACGTCGTCTGTGCCACAGCAGGCAGCGCTGCCGGCAGAGCGAGGTACTCGCGCTGCGCCGGTGGGACCGTGCAGACCCCTGTGTGCTGGTGCTGTGCGCTGCAGAGGGCTGCCGGACCACGCCGCGTCCCTCCTATGGGCACAGACCCTTAATCTAAATGTAAGGGAGAAACTGGTGAGGGGTTGACCGACACCTGCGTTTACCATATACAGAGCCATTCCTCAATGGTCTTCTGGGTAGGAGAGATTAGCTTCCAAGTATCAGCACCAGAAATATTCTATGCAGTTGCCATAATGTTTCATGCAGGAGATGGAAAAGGTAACGTGTGCTTTTTTCCTCTGGATACTGAGAGCTGGAATAGGTGGGCTCTGGTTAGTCAGATTTTTGGAGATGATGTTAATGAACATAGACTTTTAAGAGACTGTGCCCCATGGAATTAAGCAGTTCTGTTTTAGATATAATCCCAATGTAAAGAAAAGACTTTTTACTACTTCCAAGTAGTTCTTAGCTTTTATATGTTAAGCATTGTCATTTGGGAAACTGCTACCACATGCACTGGTTTTGCCCTGGGATATATATGAGAATATAGCAGAAAGGGGAAGAGAATGAATACATGTGAATTAAAGAAAATACTTTTCCTAAGCAGCTCCACAGATATCTCATAAATAAACATGGTCTCCCCTTTGAGAGCCCGTGGGAATTACAGCAGCTAGGAGGGGAACAAGTTTGAATTAAATACATTGTGTTTGCTAGATAAAAATCAATGGATTATTCAAGGGAAAAAATATACAGCATGTTCTGATCACTTGGCAGCGTAGCCGAGGCTCACGTTAGCTGGGGGAAGCGAGTTAGAAACAGCACTGCTTGGTAGAAATATTATTGTGATGAAGGGGTTTTATAAAACCCAGTGAAAGCAAATGGATCTTGGAAATACTTAGAGACAGGTTCTTGTTTGGTTTTAAGGTTCTCTGAGGTTGCACATGGCAGAGCAGCATCTCGGTTCGACTGGGAAATTGGGGTGCTGTTACCCACACTGAGCAGCATCCACATAGTAAATAACACCATGTTTTGAGAGGTCCATTTAAACTCGGTAGCGTTGTTCCTTTTAGTTACAGGAAACCTGGATTTTCCAGCAGATCTTGTGCACTTGGTAGTTGCGTGCCCTTGTTGTGATGCTAAATGGGAGGGATGTCCTGGGTCCATGGAGGCCTGAAATCGGGGAAGGGGAGAGTCACGGGTCAGGAAAGGGATGCTCACATGCGTTTTTAACTAGCAATCGCCCCTGAAACCGAAAACTCCGTATTCTGAAGCAATGAACCCCCCACCTGAGCTGCTGCTGACAGATACTGAAGTTTTATGCTACATTAGGAAAGTTGTGTTGCATTTGTGCTCTAATTCTGTAAGAGAGAATGAGATTCTCCTCCCTATCTGCTCGTGTGCTCTGCTCTATCTGACAGTACCTACACAGAAATAAATGGCTGTCTTTGGGACATAAGTGATTTTTTAAGGCAAAAGCAGTAGCTGGAACTCACGTGACTTTTGGTTAAAGCACTTTCCCAGCCCATTTGCTGAGACCAGAGGGCTGAAAACACAGAGACACACACACACACACACACCACTTACAATTTCTTTTCTCTTGATGGCCACTGTCCGCTGGCAGGGGCACTGTGAAGCCTTTACTCCCACCCAAAGGGAGGTAACCCGGTGGCTTTTAATGCAGTTTTGCCCTTGGGGGCTTTCCTTGCAGGCTGGAGGTGGCAATTTTTCCTCTGAGCAGACTGCCTTAGCCTTTGGTGGTAGAAAAGCCCCAAGACTTGGGCATGAGAGGGCATAGGCATGGAAAAAGAAGTCGGCACAAGTGAAACCCGAAGATGGTAAACATTTTAATCTAGGAGCCAGAACACCGTGGCTCTTAAAACTAGTTAGTTTTCTGTGGGTTGAATTCTTTTTCATTACTATATTACTACGTACAATATTCCTCTGCAGGCATACCCAGTAGTGATGGACTTTGCCACACCGGTGAGGACTGGTCTCTCCCAAAGCATGGAGATGTTTGGACTTAAAACACTCCTGTCTTTCTGAATCCTTCTCACCGCTCAATGTCAGTCATGACTTTTGCAGAGAAAATGGCCATCCTGCAATAGGTGGGACCGTAGTAGGAGAGGAGGCACGCGGAGGAACCTCTGCTCCTCCGTGCTCTGCTGCTCTGCTGGTTTGATAAGCAGAACACCTGTGTTTGCATCGAATGAATACGACTCCTTTTTTAAACATTTGTTTTCTCTCTGATTCTGCCGGAGCCTTGGTGTGGCCCGTACCTGCTGGCAGGAGGGCCGGGGGCTGCCTGCATGCGCAGAGCCCATCCCCGCAGCTCTGCTTTGCGGGGACGTAGACCCTGCGCAGTGGTCAGTGCCGTTTCTGGAGTGCACTCAAGAAACATGGTCACATTTGTACTGAAACGTGAATTTTCAACACATTTCACCCCCCTCAGCTGAGTGTGGGTGAGCTGGGGCAGGAGGGTGCTGGGGTGGAGATGGGGGAGCAGTGAGGGGGGCAGGCACCATGCCGATGGGGCAGGGGAGCGGGCAAAGGGTGGGGACAGCAGGGACTTGCTTCGCTCTTGCAGTTGATGCCAGACAACGTGTAAGCGAGCAGACCCGCAGAGAGTCACAGGAAACTCGGGTAGCTCTGAAATACTGACCTGCCACTGTATATTGTGGGAGGTGCGGGGAATATTCCTCTGCCTGCATTGGCATAACCCTGGTTCCTATAAAATCAGCAAATTTTCGGTAGTTGATTGAATAAAGAAAGAGCGTAAGTCTTTTGAGGACTGATCAGGTTTCTCGTTTCACAGAAATAAGATTGCAGTGTTTGCTTTCCTGCTGGGAGCGTTTGCTAACGCATTTTTTCTCTCAGCCTGGTGCAAGGCCAAGCTGGGACGTGCAGGGTTACGAGGCGATGGAGTTAACCATGTTCTCTCGAACTTCAGAGATTTTAGCCCAAATCTGGAGGAAGTTTTGAGCCCTTGTTTTTGCCCCAAATGCTTCACTTACATCAGCCCTGCAGCACCAGCTAGTATTTGGAAACCCAGTCCATAGCTGAGCGTGCGGCTCACTTGGTCCTTCTGTTGGTTTCACTGTGTGATCTCTAACACTTTGATAAAGGGAACACAGAGGAGTCCCATGAGTGAGCAGGAGAGAGCGCTTCAGCTTTCTGAGCTCCTTAGCGTATTAGTTTCCTTACTTTAAAGTAAATACAAATTAAGGGCTTTGCTTTCTCCCAAGAGCAACTTTGATGTTGTCAGCACACAAAGAGCAACGGCCTCTACACCCTCCTGTAGTAACCTGCCTTTTCCTTCTCTCCTCAAGTTCATCCATCCCAGGAGCCCGGCTGGCTGGAAGGAACCCTCAACGGGAAGACAGGATTAATCCCCGAGAACTACGTCGAGTTCCTATAACTTTGGGCATAAGAAGCACCACTGCTGAGCTTTACATGGTATCCATGGCAGCCGCTGGCGGGAGTCCTGCAGACCATTTTGCTCAGTTGGTACCCATGCCAGCCGCTGGCGGGAGTCCTGCAGACCATTTTGCTCTTTGCCACTGTGCGACGCAGGGCGAAGGACTTCCCCAACCCACTGAGATGAATGTTTGTGTGGTTAATAACGTATGTGTCTCCTCCTGCGGTGCGTGCCGGGGCTGCGGGGGGAGCGCTCCTGGGGAGATGCTCGACTCCTCCAGCCCCGAGCAGAGGCAGGCAATGCCCAAAGCCCACATCCCAGCTGGGAGCCCTCGCAGCAATCAAAAAAAAAAACCAGCAACGCAGCAGCTCCACGCCGCAGCCCGACTGCTCCGTAGGGAACGAGCCTGCAGACTGTGAACCAGCACGAGACAGCCACCAAGCCTGATGCTCCCTGCAGTGAGACTGTTTACCGGCTGTAAAGAGCACGAGTGG
>NW_009194479.1:6160-6381 GCF_000690835.1 Fulmarus glacialis | reverse complement strand
AGAGCGGTCAGCAGTGAGGAGTCCTTTGCTCCCAGACCCTTCCCCGCTTTCCGACCACCCCAAGCGAAGCTCTCCCATGCAGCCAGGGAGCAACGCAGCCCCTTCTCGCACTGCTGCGGCAGGGGAAGGGGTGAGGTGCTTTCGCCTGACGTCAAACCTGCATGCGTCTGCAGCAGCAGTTTGCACGAGGCTGAGCTTCCCTTGGCAGCTGGGGGCAGCCC
>NW_009194479.1:2899-6091 GCF_000690835.1 Fulmarus glacialis | reverse complement strand
GTGCCGCAGCAGAGCTCTGCTCTTGCAGGCGAGAGCGAGACGCTCAGTGGGCTCTGCAGGGTGGGCATGGTACCGGCTGGGAGCTGTCAGGACTCGGCAGGTGTCGGCACGGTGGAGGGGAGAATAGTTTGGACCAAACCTCTCAAGCTTTTTTTTTTTTGTTAAAAAAAGATTTAGATTTTTGCGAGGTAAACATCTGTGATCTGTGAGCCTGCGTTTCCTTCCTGGAGAGCAAGATGCAGCTCCAGATAAATACCACTCTTTTTGTTTGACTGGCTGTTTTGTATCTCCACTTCTCAATGCACATTGCACAGAGACATCCATGCTTTCGCGAATGCCCAGGCTGCTGATGTGCCATTTTGGAGCTGCGTTTGCCACTCTCCACTGTTGCTTTTTAGGTGGTCTCCTTGCTTGAAGCCTGGCATGTGGTCTGTCTGTGCCAAGTCTGTGCAGTACTGGTTGTGCAAGGTAAATTATTTCCATACTCACAGGACATTTATTGTTGGTGTGGCCAACCTATAGTCTACAGAAAACAAAGGACGAGCCCCACCACCTCTCTGTTCCTGCCCTGGAGAGGATGCTCGTGCCTCCATGGACATGCGGGGAGCAGTTGGCAGAGCGAGTTTGCAAATCCCATGCCATTTTGGGTCATTTTTAAGGGGGAGGGTGGGAGAAGGAGCCCTGCGGGACTGCAGAGCTGGGCTGGCAGGACGGCATGTCGGGAGCTGGAATGATTATATTTTGTAATAGAAAATCGTGAAAGAAACCCCAGCCTGTTGGCAGAGAGACTCTGTTGTGCAGAAGTGAGGCTGTCGCACGCTGCTGGGGGATGGATGTCGTGTCTTTTTGTAATAATTTTAAAGATTCCGAGTGACTGAATTGCTGTATGTGTCACTTTTTATTTTTGAAAGAATTAATGTATAAATAGAGTATCTTAAAATATTATAAGGGAAAGATCTATATTTGATATTTTTAGAAGACCTGTAATGAGAGAAGCAAAGGACGTTTGAAACCGGTTACAGAAAAGCGCTTGCAAACACACTCGCATCCACAACCACCCTCCGGGCCTTGGGCTGCCTTTTTGTTCGCTTCGTGATGTCACTTAGAAATGAGGGAAAATGAAATTTCAGACCTCTTTACGTTTCTTTCACAGTAATTAAACTTCCTGGACTTTTGTCTTGGGGGAAAAAAAAAAAAAAAAAAGAGGAAAAAGTTGATCTTTTTTTTCCTGATTTCTAGGGTGGGTGCGGTACAGCTCATCTCCCCGGGATTATAACCTCTCCATAAGCGACACACCAACCCCTCTGGGGACGCACTGGGCACGTCACCGGGCTGGTGCTGTTCAGGCAGGTGTGAAGCCTCCAAACTCCAGAGTTTTCTGCTTTAAGGCTTTGGATGAAGAGGGCCGAGGGGTTTGCAGGGATAAAAGGCAGTGTTTCACTGGCAAGTTGCTGGTTCACGTTCATCCTTGGATTTAATAGTGAACATTTGTTGATTTTCCTGAAGCAGAGGATCAGGCTGGGCTTCATCCAGCCCCAGCAGTCGCTCCGGTGCTGGGACCTCGGGGAGGCTGCTCAGAGCTGGCCTGGCACCCGCACTGCTCGGGGTGGGCAGTACAGAAACCCCTTTCTGGGGGTGTAGGAGAGGGACGGGAAGGACTAATGGAAAGGAGAAAAAAAAAAGAAAAGGCTTAATATTTCATCTGTCAGCACTATTTGCTTGTGTTCGGGACCATCCCGTCCTGAGCCGCTCCTCCGAGATGGTCCCTCCTGCCTTCTTGGGACGCTGCCGGAGCCGGTGGCTTTTAGCTCAGATGGGGGTTCCCCGCACGGCCTTCTGCCTCAAACGTGACTCAGCCTCTGAAGAGAAAGCATACTATGGACAAATGAGAATTTGAAACACATTAGAAACACCTTAAAAGGCATATTTAAGGGGTACGGTATTTAGGGACCTCTAGTAACGCCGCACGAGCCCCAGCACAGGCTGCTCTGCACCAGCAGGCTGCGGCCAGTCCTCATCCCCACAGAACTTTTCAGTGCAGTGTCCCCCTTTGGCTCTTCAGATGCTCAAGTTATTCTGAGACAGGAGCAAATTCCTTTTCCTAGGCACTTAGGAGCTTTTGGATATACTACCTAGAGAGTAATTGGGAACAAAAGCCCCACACAAACGTATTTACAAGATGTCTTCTGGAGGAAAGGAAAATAAAGCATAAGCAGAAGTTATTGCTCTTACAGGAGAGCTAGTGGATTTTTTTTTCATTAAAACTTTCCAAAAAGAAAAATTTGGCTGAAATGCTTACTAAATGTTCCCATTTTGGGCCAGCTTTAATACTGGAGTAAACATTGGTTTATTCCAAGAGAAATTAAAGATAGAAAATGTTTTTTTTAAACCAGCTTGACGTGGCATTTGATGCTTAATATTAAAGTCATGAGTCAAAATGATAAGAAAGCAGGGATAGTCAGACTTGCCGATAGGTAAAGTCTTTCCTGTCTTCCCTGTCCCATCATTTTAGGCATTAGACCAAAAAAAAAAAGACACGGTGCATTAATATCTGTAGAAACAGATGTCAAACGAGTCTCGGGGTGCAGTCCTGCCATGTTTCAAGTCAATGGTGCAAGTCTCACAGGTTGGCCGTGGCCCGTGTCCCGGCGGCCACCGACGTGCATGGCATTTCTGAGGTCCCCATGGGCCCGTGTTTCGAGCTGCTGGCCCTTGTCTCTTTACAGATTTTGCAGGGTTTTGCAGCGGGAAGTGAAGCATCTCGGATGGTTTGGGAGCACCCAGGCTGCTGCCAGCGCTACTGTCACACGTCCCGGTGCCCTGCTGGGGGCTTGCGGTGGGCTGGGGTGGGGTGAGTTGGCATTGGTGTTGGGTTGGGTTGGGGTTGGGATGGGGTTGGGTTAGGATGGGGTTGGGGTTGGGGTTGGGGTTGGATTGGGTTGGGTTGAGGTTGGGTTGGGTTGGGATTGGATTGGATTGGGTTGGATGTTTTTTTTCAAGCAGGCTATTACTCAGTAAGAGCAACAATTTCAGTCTCTGGCCATGAATTTTTCAGATTCCTATCTGGCTCCGCAGTCAGACAAAACATTCTCCTGGTAATTGTCTTGTCTCGAGAAGTCTTCTGCTGAGTTTGGTGGCCTGAATAGCAGCCCAGACCATTACAACTAATTACAGCCGTGCTCCCGCTCGCCG
>NW_009194479.1:1544-2235 GCF_000690835.1 Fulmarus glacialis | reverse complement strand
CTGTCCCAGCTCCTCTGGGCGCCGGAGGGATCGGACCTTCCCGCACAAGTGCCCTCCGGCTGCGGATGTACACACACGGGTGCGTATGCAGCGGCACGTCCGTCTGCACTGGGCCACGGCAAGACAAACACCTTCACTTCGGGGAGTGGGCTGCACTCTATTCCTGGCACAGAAGTTTTGTTACATTGAGTTCAGGCTCTGCTGCCACTTTATGTTGTAAATTGCTGTTGAAGCACTGGAATTTTCCCTCGAAGAAGGATATCGCTTATTTTAGTTTCATTTCTGCTGACAGCTTCAAAGAGGCTGGCAGCGAGGGATGGGAGGAGGATGCTGGTTAGAGCCTTGCGCTGTCGCGTCTGGGTCCCGCAGTAGCCAGCTGATGGCTCTGTTTAAATACAGAAGAGGAGTTATTCTGATTTATCTGAGCGATTTCACAGCACAAACCCAAACAGCTTCAAGCAGTATTTGTTTAAGTCCCCAGGGTGCCTCTGAGAGCCTTTCCTTTATTTCTGACCGCGGTCTGCCCCGAGGAGCGCTGGGGCTGCAGGTGATGCTCAGGCACGAGGAGCTGCATCCCTGCGGCTCTTTCTTTTAGATTACTTTTCAGGAGGATTTCGTTTGGCACTAGGGCTCTCCTCCGCTGGCCTGCACCCCTCTCAGGGCAGTAGCGGGGGGAAGCGCGGGGGTTCTC
>NW_009194479.1:0-1531 GCF_000690835.1 Fulmarus glacialis | reverse complement strand
CCCCTCTCAGGGCAGTACCGGGGGGAAGCGGGGAGTTTCTCAGGAGCTGCTGTTTGGGGAAGGGTGGGATTCGGTCAGTGGGCTCCTTGCAGCCGGCCGAAATGTTGCCCTGCTCCCTTCTCACCTGCGGCCGTCCTGGCGTGGGGTGCGGGGGAGGCGCAGGCTGGGGTGAGGGGGAGGCGCAGCCAGCGGAGCCCCTAACTCAAGGCACAAGGGTCAGGAAAACTAGCAACCTGATCTAGTTGAAGATGTCCCTGCCCACAGCAGGGTGGTTGGACTAGGTGACCTTTAAAGGTCCCATCCAACCCAACTATTCTACGGTTCTATGAAATCAAAAAAGTGAAACACAAGTTCACGGGAGGTGCAGTGGGTAAGGGCTCGTGGAAAGGGGGTTTTCATGGATACGGTACTTTTTCCAATTGCTGTTTTACAGAGATTTTGATGCCCAATGGCAGAACCTCGCTTTGTATG
Organism: Fulmarus glacialis; assembly: GCF_000690835.1. Lineage (NCBI taxonomy): Eukaryota > Metazoa > Chordata > Aves > Procellariiformes > Procellariidae > Fulmarus > Fulmarus glacialis. The sequence goes on along the minus strand of NW_009194479.1, from coordinate 1,060 downwards.
AAGCCCTTTAAGCCACCTCATGTGTAAGCATGAGATGATGCCCACTCTACAACAGTTAAAAATCACTATCGTCCTTTGCCATGGGAAAATGCAAAGGCTCTTCTGCTTCTCCCCACGTCCACAGAGATCCCTGCCACGTGCTCTCTAGCAATATTTACCTTTGCAAGCTGTGTTTGCTGAACGGGGGCTCTCCACCCCAAACCCCACCGGGGCTCCCGGGCTCACCCAGCCCGTGCGAGGCTCGTGAGAGACCCAGCAGTGCGCCCGCCGCTCCCCAGCACCGCTGAGAATGCCAGGCAGGCTTTGAAAAGCTGTCTAACTTACAGCTACTGCTTCATGAGAAGGAGAGAGGAATAAGAAAAAAAACTACACCAAAACCTGATTTTTCTTGTCCCAAAGCACTCTCGGAAAGGTTCTTTCCCTCTTTGCAGTTTTGCAGTGACGCATCTTTCCTATAGCAATGTCATTTATATTCTTTTCAGCCTTCAAGTGCATAGTCCTGAAAAGGCAAAAAACCAAGAAAAAACGTTCCTCAGCACCCAGGAAACCCTTTTTCCCCCGTCAGGCTCAGCACGGTCCCTCTGTCACCCGGCGGAGCGGTCCCAGCCCCGCGCCCGCCTGGCCTCTGCTCCCCGTCCGACCCAGCCTTTGGGGAAATCAGCCCCCGATCCTGCTTCTTATCAGCGTTTGGTGTGATTTCCAGAAATGATTGAAATAGCACAAAACTCGTGATTCCGGTACTCTCTGGAGCAGCGCGCAGTAAATCACGGCCAGCCTGGAATAGCACTTGGTAATAAAATACAGAGCACAGAAATATCCTCCCGGCAGGGCCGCCTGCGAGCGGCTGCGCACGGCGGGTGTCGGTGCGTGCAGCCAGGCTGCGGGACTCGGGAACAGATACCGACAGAAAAGCAAACCTGTGTTTCTACTCAAGACAAGGAAACTTTATTTCCCTGGAAGCAGGCGCATTTGATTACACATAAACTTTTTTTCCACTGGCCGGGAAGGCGTTTGCTCAGCATTTCTGAGGCCGTTTCACAAGCCAGGATGGACACGAGCA
>NW_009194478.1:0-27368 GCF_000690835.1 Fulmarus glacialis | reverse complement strand
AAACATACACAAAAATAGAAATTAAAAAAAGATCATGTAACATTGAAATAAACACTGTTTTAAAAATATAGTTTCATTTTTTTTATTAATGGTATTATTAATTCTCTCTCTGCACCCCAGTGGGTTGTCTTGCACACTGCCTGGGGTGCATGCCCTCCGACTTCGGAGACCACTGTCGTAAGCTGCCAGACCAACACAGGGGAAGGATCCACACAGCGAGCTGTTGAAAGCTGGTAAGAAGGGAAAAGGGACGAAAATAGCTCTGTGCAATGAACATCGTGCTCATGTACTGCGTGACTCTGGCTATTCTAGGGATGAGAGGAGCACAGCCACTGAAACAAGAACTTCATTAACTGCTCTTCTCGGGGCTCGTTATCCGCAGATGTTATCGACACCTTTCAGTGCCAACCCATGCAGCTGCAAACTATTTTCCAAGAGTTGCAGCAGGAAGAAATTGTGCCGGCCCAGGGAGGATGAGCAGAGGGATTTTCCTGGTCCTGGTTTTACAATAAGCAACGTAGGGGGAAAAAGCCCATTCCTAGGCATTTAAGCAAGCACTGTGTAGAGTGACACGGGTCAGACCCTTGCCAGACCCCTGCCAGATCCCTGCTGTCTGGCAGGAGGACCCACAGGATCCTCGATGCAAAAAGCAGAGCTGCAGAGATGATGACAGCGTGCACTCAGCAGTGCAAGACAAGGCGGAGCAAACCAGAGGAACAGCTCGCTAGCATTGAGTCCGGTCCTATATTCCAGTCAGACATCAACCAGCAATAAATGCTTAAGGCAAGAGCATAAAGCACAATGCAAGTGTGAAGCAATCCTTTCCCTGGCATGCACTCTGGAAATCAACAGTTTAGGGGTTCAGGTGCATGCAGACCATACGGTGTTTCCTTGAAGTGTCAATTTAACATGCCTGATCCCTTTCTCGACCTACTGGTACTTTTAGCCACCTCAGTCCTGTGGCAAAGTTGCAATTAACAGTGCAAACTGCAGGCAAAGTAGCATAGGTAGCACTGACAGCCAGCACCAGTGCTGCTTACAGTGGGGTCTTACTGGTCAGTTCCTAGTGATGGTGCAGCTTTAGCAACAGCTTTAGCATCCCCTCCCCTAGCCCGTGCAGGGGCTGCAGTTGCCTTGATCTGAGTGTCAGCAAGGAAATTCTGCTCTTCAACACGTTATACAGCAGAAGTATACGTTTTCCTGGAGAGTTTCCAACTCTCAACTCTTCTCAAATAGATAATAGTTTTTCATACTGAACCCGTGTATTTATACAAACATCTTTCAATAATATAGCCCTCAGATTCAATTTCGTTAGTTCATTCTGAAGCCCCTATACACATAAATTGCTTAATTTAGTTTGAGGTGATACTTCTGGTTTACAGCCAGTTGGTGTTAAATAGGAAAAAAAAAAAAAACAACTAACAGTCCTTTTGGGCCTTCTTGTTTGTTTATTTGTTTGTTTTCTTTTAACCAAGATGTTAAATTAATTTCTAAAAGGTGACAAAGAAGTGCCATATTGCTAGTAGTGTGTGCTGGGCTGTTCTTGCTGTTTCACACTGCAATGGCTGTATTCAGAAACTTTGTTGGTAGAAGGGTAACAAGACACCTTGGAGACATTTCAACTCTTTTCATAGATCAGTCGGTTTCTGTGCCTGGTCTAAAACCAAGACTGCTGCTACCAAGACCACCTTCCTCTGGGTTAAAATAGGTCCACACCACTCATTTCTGCTGAGGACAGAGTGGAAAATGTCAACCTGAAAAGCAAAACCTTTAGTTTCTATGAGATCTCACCTTGCTTAAAGAAATGCTTCGGGAAAGGTTTTACAATGCAATGTTTTATCCAATTAAACAAGAAATTAATCAAGTAATTCCCTAGCATACTTCATTAGGAAAATGAGTTGGATCCTCAGAAGTGAATTTGCAAGTGGAAAATCCTCTACATTGCAGTTACAGAGAAAACAGAAGGATTGACCCCAAATACGCATTAGTTTCTTTCTGTTTTACTTTCAGCTTCCCTTTCTGTAACACACATTACAGAAAAGCAGTAACCAGATGTCATTCCGGCGAGATACTGCACTTAAAACAACTGGTTCCCGATAGTCAGAATTATATTAACAACTCCTTTGTCTATGGGCGATCACACCTGGCGCTGCGCGAAGGGACCTCAGCCTGCTTTGGGAGGTGGTCACGGACCCCCACACCCTGACCGCCCCTCAGCAGAGCACGGCTGCTCCTGTCCTGCCTGGCCGGGGGCACTTGCCGGTGGCAAACACGTTGCAGTGTAGCCCCCAGGTGCTGCCATCCCGAGCCTTGCCTCCCCCAGCACAGACACGTTGTACGGAGCAGATGCTGCTGCGGTTGAAGGAGTCCAGAGCTGACTCGAGACACCCAACATACCAGCAGCAGCAAGCATCCCCCGGCAGGGCAGAATAATTAATTGCCTGGCTTCTTGGCTATCCCAGAGGCTGCAGCCGGGTTGTTTAAAGGTAAACCCCCGCCTGCAGCGAACGCCCCACAGGCATCCCGCTGGGTCCCCCAGCCCATGGCAGCTCTGGCTGCTGCCCCTCGCAGAGCACCCGTGGGGAAGCGAGGAACAGGGGAAAGCCACCAAGCTTCTCATGCCAGCGCTCGCTTGGCAGAAAGGGGAAGAGGGACAGACCTAGGAAAGACAGTCGGGGTCTGCAGCGGTCGAGTGTTTTGTTGTATTTTGCCTAGATGTAGCTTATCCCATTCAGTCCAGCACCTGCTATAAACAGGTGACGGCACCTCTGCATAAGCTATTAAAGCCACATAGATACAGATGTGCTCCCAAGCCTTCGGAACATTTCACACACCAAGTTTTGCTCCATTGCTACACTTAGCAGAACATCATATGTGCATTAATGGCAGGATTTTTCCTTTAAAGGAAAACTTTTAGGAGCTGAAGAAATTACATGTTTTCTCTTCTGGTTCTCAGCATTATTCCCTGCAAGACCATTTAACAAACACTTCTGCTAGAGAGACGCAAACAAATTTGCAAGGAATCGTCAAGAAAAGATCATGTCAAATTTAAAAGATATGAGTCCAGCACTATTTTGATTCCTTCTGCAATGAACACTGAACCACATTTACTTTAAAAGTCTGCTATTTTATTTCTGTTTAGGGAGAGTGGCGATTCCAAGGATTATTAAGCCCTCAGCACTATTAATCAAATAAAGAATAACATCAAGAGTAAGCAAAGTGAACCCTAGAATTTTTTAGCCACTAATATCTTCAAGTTTTTGCGAAGCATCAACTCACAGTTCATCATTCTCAGGGATCTCTTTTTTTCTTCTGCCCAGCTTGCAATGCCTGAAGCTCTATTTGCACAGCTGTTGAACAACCTGAGTTCCCACTGCCGCCTCCCGAGTGCTTCGCTTTTCCAAACTGGGGATGCATAAACTGAGACAGACAAAATAAGTAGATGCATTTGAAAATAATGGACTTGGGTAACTTATTAGAAGTTGGCAGATCCTGGTGCTAGATAACCTACTCTGCCTCTCGGGTATTTCAGTAAAGATAATTGTAAATGTAAATGTTATTTTCAGAAGGTGGGTCATTTCCCATGGCCTCAGCAGTTCGTGTTCACTAAATCAGCAGTTCTCAGATAGCAGCCCTGTGAGAGATGGCCAGGAGGGCAGTTGGGACCACTAGCCCCCACCTTTGCTTCTAGAGGCAAGAGACTGTGCGCTGCACAGATGCTGCAGTACCCGTACGCACACGGCTCAGCCGTATCCTCTCAGCTGAGCTGCCACCACTACGAAGGTGCCATTTCTGTTTGCGTTTTGTTCTTCTCCATCACCTGGCAGTAGAGCAGCCCTAACACCTCACCAGCCACTTCAGCAGGCACCAGTGGGGACTCGTGGGTGGTGGTCCTGCTGCCATTCAGCAACTCCCACCACAGGTTAGCCGCCAGAGGAGCACGCAAGCACTTCCTTCCATCCACATCTCCCCAAACCAAACAAACCCCCCCAAAAAAACCCCAGCTGAGCAGTCTGGTCCACCAGACCTGTCTACTGAGCACGTGGCAGGCAGGAGGAATCCAGACCACCCACCAAGTCATTTCAGTCACTGCTGCCGCTCGGCCACCAGTCTATAACGGCAGATGGTCTGGGAGATAAATTCCCTTTACAGACCCCCCCACCCCATTACAGAGCAGGGCTGCTGAGGGTGTCCCTGGACAACATTAAATATGCACAGACACACATGTGTGCTCTGGGGCTTGTCATGCCTTCAGCAGCATGTGCCTGTCCCACAGCAAATTTTTTTGGTGTGCCCTTGTTCCCAAAGGCTTGTAAAACTAATGAAATTTGAAAAGGAGACAGAGTAGGAAAAGAGAAGGGGACAGAGAAAAAACATCTCTGTGTTCTGTGTTTGTTGCAGTTGGTGGCATTACTTTCCTCCTCAGGGTTTTGTGAGCATCAGTTCAGTTGTGACCAGACAAATGAACTGCAACACGACCTGCAGAGGTTACAGCTGAGTGCACTGCTGGCCGTATGAAGATATTTGGTATTAACAAATGTATAGACCCATAAACCAGAGAGCTGGTCTAAACATCATTGTGGTAGGTGGGAGAGGCAGGTGGTGTAACCAAGCAGCTGCACTGGCAGAAGTAGTTTAAATTAATCTTTGATCCATCCCACGGATGTTAGTCCCTCTCACCAAGTAGTGCCTGCGCTGCTGGGAGATGGGGAGAGTTGTAGGAAATATGTTTTAGGAACTGGTCTTAAAACAATATGGAAATGCAGTGAATGCAAGATGAACAGTTGTCTAACAAATTCATCCTTCTAGAGTTTTCTTATAAAACTGCTGTGTCAGTTCCAATTAATATCTGATTTTAATCTCCTTTGAAACCAGCGTTCCTTGGAAATGAAATAGGCATTGCTTCCTCACAAGCTTTTGGCCAAGATTAGCATCGCATTCATTTCACATCAGTCACACACTTCACTGGGGGCTCGTGTCCCCCCATTGTTCAGGGGGACTGGGGAACATGAAGTAAATCTTTCCCATTCAAATTTTTCCACGCTCAAGTAACTTATATTTTAGCAAATGCAAACATGCTAGAACATGCTATGGCAACACTGAGGTTGTGACATAGAGGAAGTGAAGCAGAAAATTCAGCGTGAAGGATTACACACTGGCCGCTCCTCCTGTTACAAAAGAAAACCACGGGGCCATGACCGGGCATACCGTCAGCCCCAAGACCCAGCCTTCCCACTCGTGCCAATTCATTTTACTACGTAAGTGCTATTTAGTGGCTCTGTAATGCTTTTTCACCTGGTTTCCTAGGATAATTTTCGATGTTATGGTTTGCTCCCTCGGTATTCACATAGCCTGGGGCTGGATCTTACCCTGAGGTAGCTCACTCCTATCAGCAAAGGATAGCTAGAAATTTGTATTGTGCAGACCTCACACTTCTCAGCTAGTTTGCTTGTTAGAAGCACTAACAAGTCTTGTATCAACAAAAGTAAGGGCATGCCCTGGTCTGGGGTATGGCATGCCAGAGCACCCTGCAGCCACTGTTTTCCCAAAGAGGCGGCTCCTCTATGGACAGCAAAGGGCAGGGGAGCGCTCCTCTGTCTCCTCCCATGGTCTGGCACTGAGGTGCGCTGCTGATTAGCTAACTACAAGATCATGAAGGTATTTGTGGGATACAGGCAAAGCAATAAGTACATCCTCTATGTCCTGCCCCAATCTACAGACAGACCTCTCTAACATCTTGGGCAGAGGTCGTGGAGATACTTATTTTAGGGGAGATGTCTCATAATGCTCTACAAGAAGTTGAAAAAAAGTTGTATATTCTTGATGACAAATGACCCACTTGTTTCCTTCACTGAACTAAATTTCATGTGACTGACTGCAATGGTTAGGTATGACAGATGCTGAGGTTGAGCTCAGTGAGGAACAACTGGGTGAGGCCACCTAGTTTGTTTGGGTTTCAGTTATAGAGGTGTGCACTATTGTATTTCACATACACCCAACCTCTAAAAGATATTGTCCTTTTTTTCCTCTCCAACACCTTTTCAGCCAGTTCGATTGCCTCCAATTTTTGGGAAAAAAAAAAAAAATCGCTTTTTAGCAGTGTTCACATAAGAGTCATGTTTATGCTCAAATTACCACATTCGAATATGGACTTTTATAACTATTAATTCATTTTCATGCTAACTAGCAAAACTGACAATTCAGTTGTGTGATTCAAAAACAACAACTTTACTCTAAACCTGTGTACCTGCTTTTTAATTAATACTCGAAACCACTGACATAGGTGTGTATCTGCCCCCAGTATTTTGCTGTGGATAAAGCCCTGCAGCTCCTGTCGGTGCTAATTCAACGCCAAAGATGCCGACTGTACTGAGAAGCATTGCTGAGACTGTATTTTCTCAGTGCAGTGCAGGTTGCTTAGTAACCTGTCACCAAAACAAATGTGATCACTTGTGTATTTAAAGTGCAGTCTTTCCCGAAGGGTCCAGCGTTTTGCAGGGACACCTGTTACTTACATGCTTGAAATTGCTGTCCTGAAATGACAGGCTCGATGTGGTACTCTGGCTGGTTAACACTTTTTATAAGGAAGTCGTGCAACACGTGTGCAATCCTCTCTGACTCATCTCACACCAGCGTTGCTTAAATCACACTTCAATGCGCACGTTGTCGGACTGACCACAGGAGCAAGAGTCAATAAAGCACTACCCTTTCCCAGACACATGGCAGTTTATACATTTGTTTCCTATTTCTCCATCCTTGGTGGAAACTGAAGGTAAACGGCACGCTTCCTACCAATACACCATTCAATCGCGTGTGAACAAGGACGGGGTCAGTATCTGGGGGAGAGGGTTTCCCAGCAGCTGGGACACAAGTCGTCCTGCGACGTCAGATCACCCCAGGCACCCACGACAGGGCTGAGCGCTGAAGTCCCCCTCTAGCACTGGAAGGGCTCTGCCCTATAGAGGCCCTATAAAGGTCGCACCTTGTGTTCCACGGCTGGAGGTTAAGCGACGAACTCAAGGGTTCTGTTGGGAGGTTGGAGGTGCGTGGCAGCCAGTGCAAGCTCTGGTAGAAGAAGGGTCCAGGTATACTGGCTTGTTTCTCCTTACACTCAACTCCAAAATTAGCAAAAGTCTCAGTAAGTACTGAGTATAGATTTATGTAATAAGGCTTTAAGTATCTGTAACAACAGAGTGAATGACACCAAAAGGATGGCAACTTAAGAGTCACTGATACACATGCTCACATCTCGTACTTCTCACCTCAGCCTGTCACCCACAAAACCAAAGAAGTTCCAAGCCTAACAAAATGCATTGCATTTGTGAAGGCAGACACTTTATTTAGAAAATTCCATACTCAAAGGTTTCACAGGGAACTTTACTTCAGCCCTCCTGTTTGCACGCTTGACACTGGCACAGCTGATGGCTGCCTTTGCAGGACTGGGGCTACAAAAACAATCAATCTCTGCTCCAGCCGTTGAAAGCAAGAAGGCGGGAGGGCAGAAAGGAGGCCCATCCCTGGGAGAGGAGTGCCTGGGGATGCCATGTCATTACCAGCTCCCGCACAAAAAAGCAGCCATCGCTTCTCCTCATGGTAAAGCCAGATCTTTTGCCTGGCTGATTTCAGAGTGGTGTGTGGGGCGGTATGCCTGCGGGACATACAGGACATCAAGGACCAGCCTCATGAACAACAAGCAGCATTTGCTTTCTCTGGAGGCTTGGTGCCAGCCGGGGCTGGAAGAGGCCGGAGCACCAGCACCAGCACCAGCACCCCCCGGCCCCGCACGCACACCCCATCCCCCTGTAACCAGTGCAGGTAATTCCCAGCCTCCCTGCTTAACACTCCCTGCTTTGAACAAAGCTCTTGTTAGTCACAATTTCCTTTTATTCCCTTTGTTCAGAGCATGGCCTTTAACAAACACCTCTAAGTCTGGCATCAGCTGTCAGAGAGGTTTCCTCCTGAGCATGTTCATGGAGCTCCCACTGTGAATGCTTCACACGCACAAATGAATTGAGTCCTCTCAGCACACTCATCATATCCGATTGTGGCCTTTTCATTTTAGAGCTTGAGAAACATTCCTAATGCTGTCTTAAACAAGCTGTGCCTCCTTTCCTTTTAAGTTTTTTATGTCCTATTTGAAACATGAAGGAGCCGATTTTTTAAGAATACGGAAACAGTCTGCTTTTTCATATTTCTTTGTATGTTGAAAGCAAATCTTTCCTGTTGACTTCTGTTACATCTGTGAAGATACAGAGTTTCCGATATCAGGTATCATGTGTTAAGCACCTGGGAAGTGCAAAATGCCTGGTGTAACCACCCATGAGAATTTAGGTCGAAGCCACTTGCTTTGCACCACCGAAATCCTGCACCAGAGTCAGGTGGCATCCGACTGGCCAGGGCGGTCCGTGCCCTTAACCACAAGGCTATCCTTTTGCTTTTCCTGCAATTGTCAGGCCCCTTTGCTACAAACGCTTCAGCTCCTGTAACAGCACACAGCTTCCTTCAATACACAGCCCTGACTCACACCCAGAATCACATCCTGTCCGAGGAACGAGGAAGGGGTTTGTGAATAAAATGACTTGATCATGTAATTGTCAGCAGCTTGAGCAGCCATGTGCATGTGGGAATGCAAAATGAGACTGCTGGCAGTCCTTACTGAATTTTTAATTGTTTGACTTTGTCATCATATTTTCACTTCATCTTTGCTCTTCTGCATAATTATATACACACATGTCTATCCACATGAAGAAGCTGTTCAGAGAGACTAGATGATGCTGGAAGAAGTGTGGGATCAGAAAGGTGAGGGCAATGGGAACTTGGAGCGCATCTGGTGGCTAAGGAATAATTAGAGACAAGAAAGCATAAAGGAGAAATAAGACAACTATGGACAATCAGAAAATGCTCAGGAAGGAAACCTGCAGTTTGCTGATCGATAAAGAAAAGCACAAATCCAAATAGACAAATACATCTCAAACAATGCATGCAACTTACAGATGATGTGTTCGTGGAGCTTAGTCTCCAGAGGCTGGTGCATTGAGCCAGCCAGGACAAAAAGCAGAAATACCCCGTACCTTGGTCTGACTCTGGTAAAGCAGGCACATAGTTCTACACTGACAAGCATAAATGAGAAATCTTTCTCTCCAAATATTCAGCAGAGAGGCTAGATGATTCTATAAGAAACATTTACCATCAAGATTTTCAAGACCCAACTGGATAAAGCCCTGAGGCAACCTGGCGATGCTTTCAGCTGGAGGTTGGACAAGAGTCATCCTGAGCTCCCATCCAACCTAGCTTAACCTGTGAAAGACTAACTAATGGCACCAACAGCCAGAAAACATGCAGTCTCATGCATACTTAGCATTTGGCTGAGAGTCACATATAAAGTACATTTCCAGTCTCCTTGACAGCAGTGAGGCTACTCACAGGAAGAGGTTGAGCAGAAGCACGTTCTTAGTTATCAGCCTGGTTTGACGGACCGTGATACTATAAAACACACTGTTCCAAAACCACTCTGATCTGTAAGTTTCCAACAGCATAACAAGAATGAAAGTTGGCTGAAAAGCATGAGACCACCAAAAAGAGGAATTTGCCAAGGCATGTTGCAAATACATTTTTGAAAAGTTTCGTGTTTGAAAACACAGCTACAGTTAGTTTAATCAGAAGTTCCCTGTACTCTGTGACAACCTAGATTTTATATTACTAAATGGCTTAACATGCCTGGCAAAATTCCACTTTGCACAGCAGTGTACACAGTGTATTCCTATCTCTGTATGAACAATTTAATCCTATTTTAACATATCGTGGCTTGATAAGAAGTGAGCACACCAACAATTCAGAACCCTGTAGCTGCAAAATCAGCCAGGAGCAAGAGAGGAGCAAGGTAATCACACAGCCTCACCCCTGCACACTTTACAAGAACACCCTTCGGGGCTGAGGACCACATAAGCCGCCACGGGAAGCAACCCTCCTCAAAAACATTTCCCCCATTTCCCATGTCCAGGGTGATGCTGTCCCCATTTTGCTGTGCATCTGCTTCCTCATACACAAGGTGCAAGAATACAGTGAGAAAAAAAAGCAATTCAGCTGCTTTCACCCCTCTTGACTTGAGAAATTTCTTAACTTTCCAAGGGACCTGTGCCAGACTGCTGGCACAAGGGTCCCTCCCCAATTTATGAAGCCTTAATCCCACTGATTGGAAGGCAGAAGGATTCGCTGCTGCTGAGCCACTGCACCTCTTTCCTCCCTCTGCCCTTCACCGGTTTGGCTGCGTCATTACAGTCTGGCATGCTGTCCATACTCTAGTTGGCAAAATCTAGCGAATCTGACTCCAGAGTGCTCTGAAACATCAAGAAATACCTTGAATTCCTGGAGGACAGGGAGAGTCCAAGCAGCCTGCCATTATAGGGCTGTCTTTGTGCGAGTGTTTTGATGGCACAAACTTCCCGGTGTGGGCAAGCCCTTACGCAACACAGACTTCCTCCCAGAGAAGAGTCCTGCCCTCAGAGGATAGCAAAACGGCTATTTCAGCTGGCAGAACACATTGCCACCAATGAATTGGTGACTTCTGTACCAGGGAAGAAGAAAGCAGCACAGGTGCCCTTCTAAGGGAGGTGTTACCCTCACAGCTCATCTTCAGTAGTGCAAGCTGAAGGCAGTCCCCAGGAGCACTGTGGAGGGAGCGTGTGTGAGCCAAGTGCAGATTCCTGGGGGAACTGCATCTGGGCATGTCCACAGCACCAGGTGGGAATCAGGAGAAACAAGGAATGTGATGGCACCCTCCTAAGCTTCACCAAGTCGTGGAAGCCAGTGCGACATTATTGATAATCCTGACATTTCTTTGCCTTTCCTAGAAGCTTTAGCTGGCATTTGCATAGTTAATAATGCTGCTGTATCATTATTGTGAGCTTTCACCATTATCATCCTGGAGACATGGCTGGGAAACAACTCGCTTCTGAATGCCAAAACTTCAGGCTGTCTGCAAAGATGAGATCTCTACCACTGGTTTACTCCTGAATGCTAACATCACAGCCACAAACACTAACATTTTCATTTAATGTTAAAAAATACAAGTCTGAAATCAGGGAGCAGGCAAAGGGGATAGATGTTAGTTCTGCAACCTGCTGTCTCCGTTCTTTCCGGTTGTTGATACTCACACTTGCAATTTGCCCTAGTTCAGAGGCGTCTTATATATATTCTGCAGCACAAACCATAGCTAGGGACATGTTTCAGTAATAGTAATTACATACTGAGGTGCACGCCAACTAAACCACGCTCGCTCTGCTGCAGCATTTCACTGGGCATGATGGAGAATTACTGTGCTTTGAACTCAGACACTGGAGACAAGCCAAATACATATCTAGTCTTCATTTCTGTGAAGAATTAGACAGGTTCTCAGTTGAGTAATTTTGCAAGTGAGCTATTTAAGCAAGCCACACTTCCACTCTGCAGATAGTATGATCATTTTGAGATAAAACACAGTCATTTTGTTGCAGTTCTCTTTTACATACCGTTATTCCATTTGGGGGGGGGGGGGAGGGGAGGGAAGCCAACCCACAAAAGAAAAAAAAAATCCTACAGAACTTGAGCCTGGAGGTGTTCCTCTCAAAAACATCGTATCTTTATCAATATTGGAAACCATTCTTCTTCCTCTTTGTATGCAGCCTCAATGGACATGTTCTGTGAATACCTGCCAGATTTAATCCAAGAGATACCTGCAGGGGCAGCAGGGCAAAAGTACATGTGGTGGCTTGCAATTGATTGTAAAATGCTCACAGCAGAAAAGGAAACAAAGGCAGTTTTGGACTTCTTTTCCCTTCTATACTAGGTTGTCACACATTTTTCTAACCATGCCAAACCAGAAAAAGCGTCTACTTATCCATATAGGCAGTTGCATCATATGCCATTAAAATCCAGTAATCTCTGCGAAAATTAGTTTTCTGCTTGGTGACTATCTTTGTCAAAGTGCACGTTTTTCTCCATGGCCAGTATCAAACAGCCACACAAGCTAGAAAACAATGATGGTTAACACTTCTGGTTCTCTTAGTGCCTCAGTTTATCTATCAAGTGTCTCTGCAGTTGGATTAATGACGTTAAGTCACTCCGCTTTGCCTTTGCTACTTCAGGCAAATTAAAAGAGAAGAGAAATGTTAAAAGCACAGTTAATTACTAAGGAAGGTTCACAGCTCTTGCAGAAAAAGGAGCTTGCTTCCCTATTTGTAAGTATGCGCATGCCTATGCACACAGTGTTCTGCTACACATGCACATGCATATTTACACCATGAGCTATACACACATATTTTGATGTAATACAGGCGCGCTTGCTGGGCCCTGCTTGGTTAATGGCAATGGAATGTCTTAAGCGTCTTTCAAGTTGTTGTTCAGCACCCGCATGTGCTCAACCCCAGCTGCTAAGTCCAGGAGCTTCAGGACACCTTTCAGCAGTCTGCATGGTTTAAACGCTCAGGCTGGAGACAGACACTACAAATTCTAGGAAGGCCTTTGATTTGTAAGTCTTTCTGATATCCTTGATTAATTAAAAATCCCACCTCTGTATGAAAGCAGATGATTTTCCTGATTTGAGTAACAGTAACATTCCCAGAACTGAGCTATCTGACTGAACAATTACTGAATTGTATCCCACTGTGAGCTAAGAAGGGCTTTCATGGAAGAAGCGCTTTCATGGAAGAAGCATCATCAGCCACCTTCCAGAGAACATATAATAAAATATTTGGACAACATCACTTAACCTTTTTCTTCCAGAGGTCTTTATGCAGTTTTTACAGGTAAAGGAAATGGGCGATTCCACTCTGAGGTCCAGACAGATTTCCTGAATTAAGGAAAGGATGTACATTCCTCCCCACCTTCTGAAATTCCTCTTTTGAACAAGAACTTACTCAGGACTCAGTTGCTTTTTAGTTTTCTGATGCTGTTGCACAATGCCTAGAACACTTTTGTCTCTGTCCCTGATGGAGTATTTCCTCATTTCAAGAGTGCTCTTTTATCTGAGTAGTTTGCTGAAGAGTTCACTATGTAGATGAACTCTGCCTAGAAGGCAAAAGTTTGTGCTGAGAGGCCCTTTACAGAAGACACTGCAGTGACTTCGCATCAATCATGGTGGACATTTCAGGAATTTTTAGCATCATGTCAGAGAATGGTTCAATGACTATGCATAAAATCTTAGCTGCTTAGAAAAGACACAAAGCTATGTTTCTACTTAAGTTTATTTTTCTGGGATCAAAGCTTGCTAAAATTACTGAACTGATATTTCAGATTTCTTTTCCAGCCTGGCAGTTCACAATATGTGAGCACAGACTCTGATCTATCTATAGTGGCTGCCTTGCACTGCTTTTTGCCATTAGTACAGTAACGATACTTCATTTTCCCACTGAGTGTTCTTCCAGCATCTTCTCACCCCCCAAATAAAATTTACTATTGCCTAGTAAATCAGCTTGGCTTTGCAGTAGGTGCATACCCTTCTTTCATTTTTCTTCTTGGCTGTTTTCTGCCAGTGTAAGACCAACATCACACAGTTGAAGACTAAACAGAGCGAGGTTTGAAGGTTTGTTAGGAACGAGTGGCACCCCACCAGCTCGTCTCCATACCACTTGCGGTCAGAGCAATGTGTTCTGATGCCGTGATGGGTATCTCATCCTAGTTCCAGATCATGGCGCAACTCAAAGCAGGGGGCTACCTAGATCAACACACTGCTTATGCAGTCCCTGTTCTGGAGAACAGGAGGATGACGGCTGCTGCGTACAGGGGACAGAAGGAGACTGTCCGGTCGCTGCTGGCCACAACAGCAAGAGCAGAAGGTGCGCTCTTCAGCCTTGTCCTTTGCACTTGCTGCAGCAGGACTGAGCTCAGATGAGCTCAGACCTTTGCCCAACAGCATGAAAGATGCAAGATGGTCAGGACAGACTGCTATGAGGAGCTGGTGAATGCAGGGGTTGATGACAGCCAGCCATCCATGGCACCCCTAAGTCAGTCACCTATAGCCTGTTAAAGTCCAACTGACCATCACATCTTCCTCCTTCCATAAGACACTTTCTGGCCTTTCTTCTCTCTTCTGTTCCAAAACGCAGTCCCCTGCCAGTGCAAGATTAGATTTTATTTTGCCTACTTTGCCGAGAAGCCTTTGGCCAGATCTGTGCAGCTAGCGCTATTTGCTCTAAGTCCAAAGAGGTCTTATTATCCAGCCATGGTGAAGTTACCAGTAGCCTGGGTGCGAACAGGGTCATAAGTGAATTTACTTGCTTCCCCAGTCCCACCAGTAGGTGCCTGTACCTTGTCCCAAGGTGCAACCATAGCATGCTTGGTGTTTCACTTTCTAGAAGTACATCCAGCTTCTTTTTATTTTCTCTTTTTTGGATTTAAGAAAATAGTTCCATATTCAATTCAGGTTATTAAACTATGCTTCTATGGAGGTCATTTACAAACTTCCATTATCACCTATTTTAAAATAGGTTTTTTAGCCTACTAGAATTTATCCTCTGAGGTAGACAACCCTGCCTTATTAAGGGCAAGACAGAGTCAGGGAGAACACACCATAAGAGGCAATTTTAATGTACTTCCCACTTTTGTGGTGTCAACAAACGTCTTGAGAACAAACACATGAAATATCACATTCCTAATATTAGAACATGTTTCCACAACACAGAAGGGCAAAATGGGGTCATGAAGCAGCGACCTGGTAGACAAACCGTGGGACTTGGAAAGACACTGACAGAATGACACATTTTTAAGGCAGATTTTCAGAAGCCACAAACTGCAAAATCAGCAAGTTTGAAAACGTAAGACCAGGCATTTAAACAGGGGCAAAACTTTTTAAATACCTTCTGCATGGGACGAAATCCAGTATTACTGATTCCAGGATGAGATTTGCTTATGGAATCATAACAGCTTACACCAGCAATACCTGCATGGGGTGCATCTGCAACCTCATGTGAGACAAAATACATTGTGCAGAGCTATTAATGGAGTCCACATTTCACATTAATGAGGAGACTATGCAACCTTACCTTGCTTAAGAACCATGCAGATGAAAAAGGGACAAGCAAGCTGAATCCTGCACTTCTTCCAGCTCTCTCACTACCCAACTGACACAGCTTAGAAAAAGCACAAGCTGCTGAAGGCATAGAAAGGGCCCCAAAACACTGGCAGAAACCAGCCAAGACTCTACAAATCTCCCCAAGCACTTCCCATTTCAGCACAGGCTTGGGTCAGCCACAACAGCAGCAGGGGAAGAGTGGGAAACAGGAAACTCCCGGGAGCAACTGGGAACAGTAAAGAGAGGAGATGGAGAACACAATGAGAAGCAATGATGGCATGGCTAGAAAAGGGTCACAAAGGATGGAGGGAAATCTGAGCTTTTAGAGTCTGTCTTATTTTTTAATACCCACCATTGCTCATCCTCTGCATCAGGCTTCCTCAGACATCACTGTCAGAGAGGGGCTGACTGGTTTGGCAGCTGGCTCCCAGTAGCAGCGCAGGGCAAGGGCAGCTGGGGCCAGGCAGAGTGCAGGGCCGCTTTCAGCGGGGCACGAGAGCAAAGTGTCGCAGCTGGAGAAATGCTGCTGCACAAAGAGAACCCGAGAGAGCTGGAAAATTAACCCCAGGCATGGACAGAGGTGGGGATCTCATAGACTCGGGAGACAGTAGACCTCACCGGGCAGATTTTCAGAAGTGCCAGATCCCTTTTCCCACAGAACTGTTTTCCACTAGATGCGTGTTTCCTTTTCCAGAATTCATTTCACATCACTTCAAGATTTTTAATGTAACAGTTACCATCCTGGAGAACTGAAGTGAAGGATTTTGCAGGAGTGTGATTATGGAGTCTGGTCTTGCTCATAACTCGCACTGACGTTGACAGAAACCAGGATGCAAACAAGATGAGAACCCTTACAGCTGAAACAGGAGTCACTTTTCTCCCAACCCTCTTAGCAGGCAATCATAACTTCTCAACAAAATTAACTGTAGTCAATTTTCGCATGTATACTAAATGGATTTAATTTAGTGCAATAGTCAGTATAGAGCCATAGATGGTCCTAGAGTCTCTCATTTTGTGCAGCTTAGTCAATTTGCTTTACATTCTGTGCCATTATAGCTAACTACAACAACTCAGGACATTGAGTAACTAATGAGGGAGATTAGACTGTACAAACCAGGATAATCTGTTGGTCAGATGGTACCACCTTGATGAGCAGGTGCAGGAACTGTGTATCACAATGTGATACACAATGTAATGAATGTATGACATGTCCTGACTGGTGACTGGATCTGCGGCTCTCTAGTAAAGCCCGGGCTG
This sequence comes from Fulmarus glacialis, assembly GCF_000690835.1. Lineage (NCBI taxonomy): Eukaryota > Metazoa > Chordata > Aves > Procellariiformes > Procellariidae > Fulmarus > Fulmarus glacialis. Next base: position 11,065 of record NW_009194478.1, on the reverse strand, counting down.
TGATTAAAGCCTTTTCCATGGTCCTAAGTATTTTAATCCCTGTGTGGATTCTCTCATGCCTAGTAAGAGTCAAGCTCATGCTGAATCCTCTTCTTCAGTGGGAACTGTTAGTAGGGACTCTACCTTCTGCCCAGTCTGCTGTTCTAAAGGAAGCTACAGACACGCATATCTTCAAGGCTGCTCTGTATCTGTTGAATTTATTAAACTGGCCCAACATGTTCAAAAATTACTCAGAGTGAGGAGAGATAGACTCTGCAATGACATCAGCCTAATTTCCCTAAGAAATTCTTGGTGGTACTTTTTTTTTTAGAGCAGACTCTTCATGTATGAAATTACTAATGTCAAACCATACCTCGAGCAAAGAGTCTGAAAATTAAAGTCCCTGGAGCCAGATGACCTGAAACCTGTTCCTTGCTATAGCACAAACTTCCTCTGGTCATTTTAAGAGGTCACCGAGTCTGTGCCTTAGTTTCTGCTCCATTTGTATAATGGAGCAAGTATTTCCTTACACCACATTGACAGCATTTTGTACTAAGGTCAGTCATGCTGTCAGGAGGAAATATCGGCGACACGTACAGCACGGCTGATTCATTTTCCAACAGCTAATGATGTGGTAGATCCACCTTAGCAATCGACTACATTATCTCATTTTAATTTTCCAGCTCAAAGCATAACATGGATTGTGGGATGTTACGTTGGTTAGGCAGTAACCACTTACAAGCAAGAGGAAACAAAAACACCAGTGTATGTGTCAACTTATGTTTAACATAGGAAGAGAAACAGAAAACTATGGCTACACCTGTAGCCTGCAAGGAGCAGATCTGTAGCATGGAGGAGTTGGTGCCAAGGATCAAATGTCTGTGACACTTTGGGGTGTGGAGGGAAGAGGAGGGGAAAAAGGGGTTATTTCAGAACGACTTATAGTCCACTCCCATGAACTGAACACCCATTAGTGGTCAGAGCCTGTTAGGTGAGTTTTTGGAGCACATCTTTCAGCTCAGTTTCATTCAAAAGGAATCCAGGTGGGGGACTGAGACAACTCTGTGATATGAACCCAAACACACGAAGTGAGGACAGTCGGAAGACTCGCTTCAAAAGCACGCTCCTGATCTAAACTAGGACACTGACTGGGGTGGGTGCGCGCTGCATGGGCCAGCCTTGTTACAGGACTATCTGCTGTTTGGCTTTTAGGTTAGCACAAGGTGGGATGGAAAGTAAGCCACGTACACTCATTTAGCAAGTCACTGGGCATCTCCCTCACAGAGCATATTTTGTTATTTTACAGTAGGCCCTGGCTTTTGGTGGGGTTTTTTGGTTTTGTCTCGGGTTTTTTTTTGTTTTGGTTGGGTTTTGGGGGTTTTTTTAGCAACTCCCTGGAGTTCCCACTTTATGCATGAGGGGAAAAAAAGCATGATAAAGGTGGTGACGTATTTTCCTCAACCAGCAAAGACAGAAAAACACAGAAAGAGCACAGACAGCTTAGGAGGACTCCCGTTTTACAGGCTAGCAAATAGAAGTATAGTGCAAGCCTGGTAGCCACACATGCAAAAAGAACGGAAAGGAGAAAAAGCAAGTTTACTATTCTGAAACTATGGGATGGAAATAAAAAATAATCCAAGTCTGGCTCATCTACTGAACATTTTGCCTCACTTTCCAGTTAGGATAATGCTGTGTGTGAACAGAACAAAATGGCACCTTACAAAAATTAGAATAGGGCAATACAAGCTAAAGTATCTGAAGAGAAAACAATTAACTCTGTTTACCGTAAAAAAACCCTCCCATCGTAACAAGGGAAGAATTGGCAAGTTTCAGCAGCAAATAATGTTTAATGAATCATTTTCCCTTTTTTTTCTTTTTGGTAACATAGAAGCAAGAGAGGGGAAAAGGGAGAACTGAACCATTGGGTCAGCTTACTCGAGTCTGGATCATTCTCTGCTCTTTGCTCATCCTTACAGCTTGGGTTTTTTTGTTTGGTTGGTTTAGCCTAAACACGTGAAGGTTGAGAGAGGATAACTCTGTCTGAAGGACAGATAAATGCTGAAACTATGGAAAGATCAAACATACAAAACTGTGAAAAAACAAGTATCAAATGGGAATTAAGTTCCTTATTATTGAAGGACTGGAGTTCCAAATAGCCTTCTAAAGAGAAATTTGGCAAGGAACTTATGACTTGATAATCTTCAGGAGATACGATAGAAGCAACCCTTTGAACTTCAGATAGGAACCCACACGTCTTACGATCTGATGGGAGACGTGGCTGCCATTTACATCATAGCCTCACACTCACTGGCTTCTGACGGGCACTTGCAGGGATCAGAAAGCAATTCTTTTTTGTGCATAATTCAACATCGCTGTCCATAACTTCTTTCTGAGTATAGAAACTCTCTACGCAATTTTTCTGAATGTTGGAGATCAACTGCAAGGTAAGGCTTTGATTTGGCAGGAGCGGGAAGGGCTTTCTGCTTTTCACTGTAGATGGTATATGGCCCTCTGATATTATGTGGGAAACAAACAAGTGTACTGCCTCTGCCAGAGTAACACACCATACGCTTGGCCTCTTTTGCCCTCTTCCTGTGCTACTTTGTTTGCTACTGCCAAGAAGGATTTTTGCATGGATATACAGCTTAGGTAAGCAGGAGACACTTCTAGACGAAAACATCTTTCATCATCTGCAACTGCAGAGGGATGAATAACGATGTAAATGATCCTTTCCGGTTCATCCCTTTCCTAATTAAGAGAATCTATATTCAATTCATTAAAACCATCTGTGTGACAATTATCTTACTGTGAAAGCTCTGGATCAGTTTTCCTCATCCAGAACCTAATCTTTTTTGATGCTGTTTGTTACTGATTAGGCCTGAATCTAAAATTTCAGCTCTCTGAAGTGTACGCTGCCTTTAAGTATAGGATTGTGACTACAATGCCTAAGTATAAAGATCTTTTGAAATTACAATGGCAATGTTTTTCAAAGTCTTCCATTCTCTAGCTGCCTTTAATAAGGATCTTATCATACTTCTTCTCTCACCCTTGGAGTATTCTATTCCTCTATTTTTTAAAATTGTCCATGCAATAGGGAAGAGACTTCAAAAGCTTTAACGAGAAAATTAATTTGTGCAACTTTCTTGAAAAAGTGTCTATCGCTTACTTCTTACAAGGTCTTGCTAAATACTTTTACACTATAAACTAAAACTACTATGTTTTCACAGCTAATGGCATGACTAACTGCATTTTCTAGAAACTGGGAAAATACTATCTCCTGTATCATCCAGTTTAAGCCTTTTCTTTACTATTACCCACTATCAGAATTTAAAGGCTTGGCTGGATCACTTGGCTGGATCACCATTTCACAGAAAGAAAGAGAATGAAACATGACATTTTGCTTAAGGTACAATTCTTAATGACATGAAGATCAAAGTCTAAAGCTGTAGTATTCACATTTAACTATTTATACAGAAAAAGCAGCTTACCAACCAGTATTGCAGTAACCCTAAAGGAAGCAAATATATAGACTTAGGCAGGTGTTCTCCAAAACATATTTTTAATGTAATGTGCATTTGGAGCCTAAAGAGAGTAAGAGCAGAGAAATATGCTTGTTATTCCTTTTTTACATTACTGTTAAAGCTAAATTACTTCACGTAAAAAAGAAACTGCAATATTTCCATACATGGAGCTAGCCCTGCATAGGAAATCTTTGTGATAGAATGGAACGCAAATATAACGTTAGTTAAAACCAACCCAACAACAGCTTTTCATTCTGCCCTCACTGAGGGGTCAACAGTTACTTTAACACTCAAAGCCAAGAAATATGAGCAGACTAGTATGTCTCGATCAATTTCCCCAAAACTACTACTTGAACTTTAAATACCAGTTGACTTCATTGTAGTCACAGAAGATAGAAATTAGTGTTTAGTCTACTTACTCACATTTGTCAACATTTTAGAGTATAACAGGCATTCCACTCTATATTTCAAAGCATGAGAAGCTATTTCAAGAGCAGTCATATCCTGCCACTGTCACCTTGCAGTTGATATAAAACTGAGAGGAGGCACATTTTTTTGTCATAAGGTTTTTATCTTTTTATAAATCCTCCTGTAAGGAATTTGCTATAGCACTCTATTCCTTTTTTAAAGTAGTGTTTTGTAAAAGTGGAAAGAGGAGGTTAATTTTAACCAGTTACAAAGCTGCTAAAGTCGTTAAAAGAGAGCTCTTTCAGGACTTAGGAAATACACAAAATAACTTCCTACCCAGGGACTGTTGCAAAGTATATATGGAAAACTAACCACGCTGTTGCCTTGCATTTCAGAAAGTGTCTTTACACTGCACTTAACAAACAGAACAGAGACACCACAGACAGCTGGAATCTTGTTACCAGCATAAGTGATACAAAAATAGGAATACAATTTTAGAATTTGGTAAGAAAAGCATTTCATTTTTTTACGAGAATACTCTTCATCTTCCTGGTTGAAGTATTTCAGTTGAAACCCAAGATGATTAGAAGAAAAAATGCTTTGTGCATTTATCCCCTACCCCAAAAAATACAACTTCAGAGGTCTGAACAAGCAAGGAGGTATCAGTGTCTTTGCCTCTAAGGAGCCATACCTGTAAATTGTTTAATCAATTTTAAAACCTGTTTCACCCCTGCAGGGCATACAATTTTTTCCACAGTGTTCTCAACATTTTTCTGAGTTGGTAGCTCACAAGCAGTACATTTCATCAGAAAAAAAGCTCAAATAGGAAGAAAAGAGAAAAACAGGAAAAGAATGAGTTAAAAATATGACAAAAATAAAACAATTCTTTGTGTTATGAATGCTCTTTAGTTCCTTGTCCTTACCACAGTTTGAGTCCAGCTAGCAACACTACTGCATTTAGCATCAACATGTTTTACTAAAATAAACTTATTCCCACCTCTGAAGAGTAACAAAAGTAATAATAATAATAATAATAATAAAAAAAATCTGGTCCAGAAAGTTGGTTTCTGTACAGAAGTGGAGACAAAACTGGTTTGAATCAAGGGCTGAGGGAGCAAAACTGCTACCACCCATTAGCACAGGCCTTAGTGGCACATGCATCTCAGACAGGGCCTGCTGTCCCAACCCTCCCTCCCAATGAGCAAATCCTGAACTAATCCCCAACACATTACCCAGCACAGGCTCTGTACCAATTAAAATTTAAGAAAAATTAAACAGGGTAATGTAAACATACAGGGCTAAATGGAAAGTGGTATTAAATGCATGAAACTCATCTGCCTGGACACCTAAGTCCAAGTATCTGGCAAAGTAAGAGTTCAGCAGATAGCTTCATCACCATGAAAAATGAAATTCTGCACGGAGGTGATAGACTTTAGCACTACTGCACATTGGTAGATATTTAGACAGAACTACATACAATAAATCAATACGTCCTGTTAAACTAGTTTGTTTTTAAAGAGCAGCTAACAGAATAAGCCTTCCTCGTAGCAATTTTCACTAGATTTACATATACTTAATAGTGATATGCTTTCTCTTTTGGAAATGTTTTCCATTCAAAAATTTGCTAACAATTAACAATTTTTAGAGTATATTTCTGGACTAATAATGTCCAACTAATTTTAACAGGATATCTGACACTTACAAAGACAGAAATTTAAACTAAAAACACTAAAGAGCAGTACAGATTCCAGAGTATAAAACTCTAAAAATCCCTTTCTCTGTGACCTATAGAAAAAGATCTATTTTTATGACTCGAAGTATAATGTGGATCATTTCTAGGGTGGTGTGAATCAAACTACATGTTCTCACAAATGACAACTTGAGTGGCATGTGTTTTAATCATTACAAATCAGAGAAGTTCAGCCAATTGAATAGAATTTTACTCCTGTGTATTTGCAAGAGAAACTAACAGGGTTTCCTCATTATCGTAATTTCATACAATGCAGACATGGCATGAACAAACAGGTGAAAGTTGCTTCAAAATACAGAGTCTGAAAGTGGCAATACACAAACAGCACTGCTTTCAACATACCTTTGTTTAAAAACATCCCCATATTTTTCCTAAGAATGGCTAAGCTAGTAGGCACCACGCTGTACACTAACAGGAACCCCAAAACAGCCCAAAAGCAAGGAAGCACTATTCTTATATGCTCCCAAGACACATTCTTCCTCAACTTAATTCACAAACCACAAAAATGTTCCGACATCAACTTAAAAAATAAAAATAAAATATTAAAAAAGACCCTCCTATAACAACTTTACCTTTATCTAATTAATTTGGCTTCTAAATATCTCTATCACTGACAAAGGCCTAAATCACCTTGTTGAATTTCTGGAGCAAGAACCCCATAGGTACACTTACTGTCCACCACTGAAATGAAACATCAAGTCAAAAATATCCAATATGCTAGACCACTAAACTTGCAAGTAAACTGTATTCTATCCAACAGAAATGAATTTTACTTTAAGACATTTGCAGGGCTAACGTGCCATAATAAATTCTATTAATCAACAGTAAAGTGCTGAATTATATTAATTACCTGAATCGCACCCACATTTATGATCTTCATTTATAGATTTCTTATCAAGTCAAAAGAGCCCTTTCTGTTGCAAAAGCTAAGCTGTTGTGCAAATATTATAAAAATAGGTACTTTAATTAGGAGCTATATACACAACAGAACTTCCGCTTTTTGTTAAGTACAGCTGACATAGTAGAGATGAAAAATCCATGCAAGTATTTATAAAGATACTTAAAATGAAGAAAAATGGACACTGCTATAGAACTTCCAATACCCTGACATATGGCCATTTACTATATTAGATGATGTCTAGATCTGGACTGATAAGCATCATGCCACCAACATGCTTTAGTTTCTTGTGTAGCTAAAGTTGATTTGTAAATTTTAAACTACAGCATACATTTGATCTATTTCTCATTAAATGATTAAGTTTGAGGATAAACTTTGAGCAAACTTCACATCTAGTCACATAACCAGCACAAGCAAGACATTAGTGCAAAGGGGAAGGTGTCAGTTGTACATAATGAGGACTCTTCCCCTAACTGCACGATGCAATAAAACGATTTTCAGATTTAAAGTTCAAGTGGACTACGATGAGAAAAAGCAAGATTTTCTTCTCCCAGATTTAGGACAAATTTCCAGAGGATCAAAAGGAAAGCAACCTCAGTTACAGCAATCAAAAAAGTCACACCCAAGTTCGGAGAGCTGATAAGTAATTCATCATGCTATGCAGACAGCATTCTGAAAAGAGCTCCAAACAAACTGCAAAACAAAATTGGCATTTAAGTTGAAATTGGCCAAGTGCTGCATAGAAATATGCTCACACACAACAGTCATGTCTAAGCCAGTGCATAGAGAAGATAAAAGCACTTATGGTAGTTGCAAATGTTAACAAGTCCATACAACTTGTACAGTTTAGCAATGAGTCCATAGAAAAAGAATAGAGTAAGAGTAGAAATGCTCAAGCAAAACCAAAAAAAGATGACCTTCCAACTGTATAAAATCCACATAACAGTTATAGTAAAAAGACATCAGTGGAAAATACTCAACTCAGTCCCAAACACCCAACACGCAAATAAGACCAGAATAAACAAGCCTTTGGCAGACAATTTTAAGAGTCTAAATATGGCATTACATTTCTAAATAATCCACAAAATATATTATATGGCATATTCATATTAAATACTGGGTAACCAACTCTGCAGATCTGATGCTAACAACGCTTTAGCCAATGAGAGCAAGATGGAGCAAGCTAAGGGAACGCTGGTGTATCACAACAGTGCTCAAGGAAAATATCATCACCAAGTCGTGCTTCAAAAACAGTACTCAGACTCCACACTATCATCTATGGAGCAAAACAAAGTTCTCTAATTTTTCAGGGATGTGCCCTGCATAGTATATGTTATGATTCACTATTACACGAGCAGCAAGACACTGCAACGTAGTATGATTTATGGGCTGGATTAAATTTTTTGCTATTTCCTTCTCATCCAGCAAATCACTAGCAGTTTGTTTATGTGAGTTTGTAGCATCAAAGTGTGAACCTGACTTGATAAGAAGATTCATGATGTCTGGATGGTTGTTCAGTGCAGCAATGTGTAATGGACTGTTGTTATCAGAGTCTCTGACATTTACATCAGCACCACATTCCACCAGGATAGCAGTAACTTGTAGAGAGGGGAATTTACAAACTGGGTAGCGACCCACACATGTAGTATTATTGTCAACAGCAAGGTGAAGTGGACTGAAGTTATTCTTCCCTCTAGGCTGAAGCTTAAGAAACTTGTAAATAGTCTGTTTCTTAAAATGCTCCTGTTCTGAGCTGCAAGGTACTTTCTCCAACAAGCAAATTAAATGCAAAATGATGGAAAGGGCTTTGTTCAGCTGTATTGGATCAGGAGGACACTGGGTTTGTTTCATAGCCCGTTCTATTTCAAGAACGCTTTTGCACAGTATGCCCATGAGATCATCAAATGTGACAGTAGTGCCTAGCAGGCCTTTTGCCCTATCCTGCAGCATGAAGGAGAACAGTTCAGCAAATGATAGTAAACTGCTGGCTGTCATAGGGCTCAGCGGATCAAGATTGCTCTGCTGCATGTCCAAAGCATATTTCCATAAGTTGATGCAACGCTTGAAGTTTCCAGAGTCTGCATAGACAGCACCTCTGTATCTGATATAGTAGGATGTATCTGGGTGGGAAGGGCCAAGAATACGTTCTCTAATTAATAGTGCTTGCATTCTCATTTCATCAGGGTCTGCAATAAGATTTTCTAGCTCTTCTGAGCTGTTTACCTCCTTAGCATAATCATACGCCATAATTAGTGTTTGTGGCACAGGTTTGCTCAGGATATTAGTCCTATCACTGTATCTCATTTCCATAGCTCGCTTCCAGTATTTCAAAGCACCAAGCAGATCTCTCTTTTTGTCCACGAACGTTGCTCCTAGAAGTTCCAGAGCATTTATGCGTTCAGCCTTACTAGTCTGTACATGCTGGGTCAGAAAGTCCACAATATTTGTGTGGCCTGTCACACTAGCTGACAGAAGGGGAGTCATTCCATAACCGTCCTTTTCCATTTTAGCACAATACTTGAGAAGCATCTTCATGATCTCCAAACTTCCAGATTCTGCACAGTCATGTAATGCGGTGTTTCCTGCAAGAGAAGAAACACAATTACACAAATCGTAATCAAATCATAGTCCAAACCCTTCCAAGCTAATAGTTAAAAAATAGTTAAAAACGCCCAAACATTAATAGTTAAAAAAATAGCTGTTTTGACATCTGTGGACTATAAAAGGCTTAGATGACAAGTCAAAATATTCAAGATCTCATTAAGTATCAAGGCTGCCAGGCAGTTATACAAATCAAAATGCTTGATATTACTGCCTGAAAAAATTAGACAGGTTTTTGTCTCATTATTCAAAAAACAGCATTAAAACAGAATTCTCCACTACATAAAAGCACAGGAGCAGGCAATTCCACTGTGTCATACGTCAAGCAAGCAGGGCAGAAGACCAGCTTGGCTGAACAGGGAACTCCTCATGGAGCTCAAGAGGAAAAAGAAATTATATTATCTCTGGAAGCAGGGTCAGGATTCGCAGGAAAATTACAGAGCTGTGGTTCATATATGCAGGGAGAAGACACGAAAGGGCAAAGCTCAATTAGAGTTGAAACTGGCCAGTGTTGTGTCAGACAAGAAAGGCTTTTTTAAGTACGTTAATAGTAAGAGGAGGTCTAAAGAAAACATCAAACCGGTACTTGTTGAGGATGGTCACCTGACTAATAGGGATGAAGAAAAAGTGCAGGCATTCAATCTTTAATAATTGTCAGTCTTTAATAATACTGATAGACCTTGGGCTGCCCGGTCCCTGAGTTGGAGGGCCATGAGTATGCGAACAGTGACTTTCCATTTGTGGACACTGAAATCGTAAGGAACCAGTTGTATCAGCTGAATGTTCCAAGGGGCCTGATGGGATTCATCCCAGAGTACTGAAGGAGCTAGCTGATGTTATGGCAAGACCCCTGTCAAACATCTGCCAAAGTCTTGGGGAGTCTGGGGAGGTCCTTGTGGACTGGAAGCTAGCTAAGTTATTCCAATTTATAAGGGGGGCAAGAGGGATGACCCAGGAAACTACAGACCGAGAAGATTATACTGGGTACTATTGCAAGGCATTTAAAGAATAATGCAGTCATCGGGCACAGTCAACATGGGTTCACAAAGGGAAAGTCCTGTCTAACTAATTTGATACCCTTCTACGATGAGGTCACCTGCCTACTGGATGAAGGGAAGGTGGTGGATGTAGTTCCTTGGATTTTAGTAAGGCTTTTGATACTGTCCCTCACAGCATCCTTCTGGACAAGTTGTCCAACTGTGGGATGAGAGGTTCACGGTGCGCTGGGTGAAGAATTGCCTGAAGGGCAGAGCTCAAAGGCTTTTCGTGAATGGGGCTACATCTGGCTGATGACCGGGCACCAGCAGTGTTCCTCAGGGCTCAATCCTAGGGCCAGTTCTGCTCAATACATTTGTCAATGATCTGGATGCAGGAGTTGAATGCACCATTAGCAAGTTTGCTGATGACACCAAACTGGGAGATGCTGTTGAGTCTCTTGAGGGACAGGAGGCCTTGCAGAGGGATCTAGATAGACTGGAGCATTGGGCAATGATTAATGGGATGAAGTTTAACAAGTCAAAATGCCGGATTCTGCACCTAGGACGAGTAACACTGGAGAAAAAGTGTAAGTTGGGAGAGGAGTGGCTGGAGAGCAGCCCAGCAGAAAGGGATCTGGGGGTGCTGGCTGACAGCAGGCTCAATATGAGTCAGCAGTGTGCCCTGGCAGCCCAGAGGGCAAACCGCATCCACCCAGCCGGTCAAAAGAGGGGATTGTCCAGCTGCATTCAGCGTTGGTGCGGCCTCACCTCGAGCTCTGTGTGCAGCTCTGGGCCCCACAATTTAAGAAGGATGTGAAGGTCCTTGAATGTGTCCAGAGGAAGGCAACAAAGCTGGTGGAAGGGCTGGAAGGCATGTTCTGTGAGGAGCGGCTGAGGACTGCGCGTTTGTCTAGTTTGGAGAAAAGGAGGC
>NW_009194477.1:61414-117575 GCF_000690835.1 Fulmarus glacialis | reverse complement strand
CTGGGCGGACGGGGCTGGGCGGGGATGCCTCACGGTGCGGCCCTTGCCGGTGTCGCTAGGGAAGCTGGGCGGCCGGGGAAGGCGTTTTGCATCGCTTCTTGTGTCCTGTAACCTGCGTGCGGGACGGGGGGACGCTGTAGGAGCGGGGCAGCCGGGGGCTGAGAAGATGGGGTGTCAGGACCGATATTACCCTGGTCCCGCTCACGTAACTTACCAAGCCTCAGTCTTCCTCTGAAGGTCACGCGTGTGCCAAATGTGGAAGAAATGTGAGGGATGGAAAATTCAGCCTTAGTTTTTAGCCGTCTCGGGATTTCTTGTGCCTTCTTTAGTGCCTACTGTCGAGAGATAAGTCATATGCTGCTAGGAGAAAGAGTTGGTGTTAAACTATGGCTGCTGCATATAAAGTCTAAAAATTGTCAAAAATGGGGTGTCAGGAGCCAGCATGTTATTTCTGCTGATGCATTGGAATGGCTAAGTCATCCAAGGATAGTTCTGAGTTTCACAGGTCGTGCACAACTAATACAGTGTTTCCTATAATTAATGCTGGCATGTTTACCTAGTGCCTGCAGTCTTTGGCTAACCATTTTGGGATTTGGAGTTGGAGTAAATATACTGGGTTAGTGTAGCTTTTGGGAGAAAAAGTGGTACAGATATTTGAAAATCACCACGTAGCTGGCCTTAAAAGCTTTTGAGTTTGATAGTAGAGCAGATGACTTAGAATAAAATTATTTGCATGTCTTATCAATGTTACTCTTAAGAAATACAGAGTTCTAAAAAGGAGGTAGCTTGTGGAAGTGGCTTTGAGAGAGAGAAGCTGCCCAGCCACCTGACTTTTGAGGACTTAATGAACTCATGGGAAGGCATGGAAATGAAAGGAGTTGTGGTTAGCAGACAGTTGAAAGCCTTATTTATGTGTATTCTAAGACACCTAAAGGCATTTAGTAAATAATCCCATATTTTTGTTTGTTTTTAAAAAAGTTTCTAATGTTGGACTTAAAATTTGGAAATAACTAATAGTGTGTAGATGGCTGGGATAATAGGATCCTATTCTTCAACTTGTTCTTGCTTTTCAATATCTTTTAAAAATGGTATGGATTTTTGGTTTTAATTCATGTTGTGTTGTTTATATTCTGGTTATCTTGTTTATGAATACTTAGAATTTAATACTTGGCTTTGTCCAGCTGAGAGCTTCAGTGTGGTCTTCTTCATGATAAGATTGGTGAATGTTGGAAAAACTTGTGCTTCAAGGCTTCGGAGCTGATACAAATTTCTGTTTCAATAAAAGCAGCTTCCTTGGGCATTCCAATCAATTCATCCAAATAATTAAACATTCTCTTTTCTTTGTTAACAGGATATGTTGTTTCCAGTTATTGATAATGTACATGCTCCAGCAGAATTAGAAAAACAGCTGCCTGTGTAACTGTGGTGTTATGCACACAAAAAAATGACCTCTTGCAATCCTAGACCGATGTACACTTATGTGAGCACATCTTAATGATTATTGTGCTGACCTGCTGAATGATAGATGGCAATGGGACATCACTATTAAAAAAGGCGGGAGGGGCAGGGAGGACTAAACCTTATTTTGGAACAGTTTATTAATACTAAGGTGTGCTAAAAATAAATATCATGCTAGACCTTAGGTTAAAGGTTAAGTGTCTTGAAATCTGATATCTACAACAGGTTAGAGTGTGCTTTGCAAAGGGATTTTTTGTCTCAACGATGATTCAAAAGGCAGTTCACATTGAGTGACATTGGAAGGTGACAGATCCAGAACAATGAAAAAAATGTGTTTTTGTAGAGCTCCAGTAGATTTTTGAACTTATTGCCATCAGACTTTCTTGCAGTCTGGAGTCTAGCATTGAGCTAGCAATTGCAACAGTGCTGTTAAGTAAGCCTGATTCTGGTTAACGTCAACAAGAGCTGATAGTCTCGTGCCTCTGAATTTGTGCTAATTTCCAAATGTTAAAAAATAGATTGCAGAAGACTATGATGGGCTGAAAATTACATGGTCTTTGCAAGAGTTCTTTTCACTTCCCTCTTAAGCATCTGGTATTACTGGATTTAGATAGAGGACTAAGCCACAGGTCAGATCCAACAGTAAGTCTGAATAGTTTCCGAAGTTAGTCAAAAAGTTCAGTTTTGTTCTGTCCAGTCTGTTGTGCCCGCATTCGTGGATCCTCATGTGGAGACTTGCAGAGAATGTATGTGAGAGTAGTGCAGGTGCCTTCTCTTGCTTTAACATGCCAAAAGGTATTTGAGAATAAACAGTTTTCTTCGTAGAAACTACTGATGTAGAAAGTAGCGGAGTTTGGCATGATTGTCATTTCAAGGTCACTTTAATTTTATGCTTAAGTGAAAAAAAAATTCTTAATGTGGTCAGATTAAAAAAAAAAAGTTCTTTGTTTCTGTTGATATCTAAAGTCAGAATTCTCAGCACTAGCTTTGCACCTGCTCCTCCCTACCCCCAAGTTAGATGAATTTCTATGGTTTTACACTGAGGTTTTTGATAATTTGAGTGGATGCAGAAAAAGTGTGACTGGCAGTTCTTACTGAATGTGAAGTATGTTTGGAATGCTGCCTGAGGATTTCCACAGAGCAATGGAAAGCTTTCGTACTGTGCATTCCTATACAGAATGGGAGAATTTCAGTGCAAGTGTTCATTGGCACTTCTCAGAATCCTTTTAGGCAAGCTAAACGATGACTGCATGCTGGAATTGCTTTTGTTTTTTCTTATCTTTCTCTTTGTAGACTGCTATAAAGAGATTTTAATGAAGTATCATAGGATTTAAACAACTAGCATCGTGTGGTCAGCTAGTGACTTAGAAGCTATTTTGTCTTTCAACCATGCTTCAGAGCACTTGGTTACAAAAGCAAATGGTAGTCAGATGACTAGGATTTCTTATTTTTTTGCAAAAACACCCTTCCATTTTCCAGCAGCAGTAACGTCACAGCTGCAAATAGAGGTTAAGATATACTGTAATGAAAAATACGGAAATGTATATTGTGTCTAGCAACTTTGCTCTTCTGGTTTGAAGCAAATTCACTTTGTGAAGGAGTCAACACTGTTCCTTTAGATGCACAGCACTTGTGTACAGACATCCTTCATGTCCTGTATCTCTGCTAGATCTTCCCAAACTTCTATGACAGCTTCTTCCATTGGTTTCAATAGCAGTAGCTCCACATCTGCTAGACCATTTTTCTACCACTTCTCTAATGCTACTTGTATGAGTGGTATGGTTTGGAAGTCCCTCCTTCTTACAATATTCCAGATCTTTTACAAGGCTTTGGTTAGCACCTACATATTAAATTTGTGTCCCCCTGCCTATCATCTTTGCATAAGAAAGTACAGTAGGAATTGAGACACTTGAAATTTAGAAATAAAACTGTGGCTCAAATGTCTCATCCCTGTGCCCGAACCTCAAATGTTTTCCCATATGTACATGTGACCATAATTCAAGCTTGAGCATAGTGGGTGAAGAAACCTTTTGTTTTTTTAATGTGATTGATGTGATGCCCTTCGATTGCTATGCTTGGCGAATGCCCTTTCCTGAAGGGATGCAGCTTACAGTGTTAGAACTAGCTTTAGTCTTAAAATCTGCCATTTATTTTTTCTTTATGGCTACAGAAGCTCAACATTCTCAAAATTTGAAATAGCCTTAATCAAAATCATAAAGAAGGGTTTGAACATTTATGTTTTTCAGATTATTTGTTTCTAGTTATTTCCAAAATAAAGTTGTTTATAACTTTTTGGGGACTTGATTCCAGTTATATTAAGCTAATCTGTGAGTACAAACATATAAAGTATTGCTGCTTCTTCGTAGTAAGTTCCTGGCTTTGCTTATGATTTGGGAATATTTGTTTGTTTGTTTCAGATACTGTGAAGTGTCTCTCTGTTTTTGCGTGTAGCCTTTGAAATTCAGATGGGTCCTACTGGAAAAAGCCACATGGGAAGAGCATATTGATTATGCTTTTGTGAGAAAGGGGTGTCTTGGTAACAGCTCTCAATCGTGAGTTACAGACATTGTGACTATGTGCAGGCCCTTGTCATGATCAGTGTTTCACCAGATTTTTTTTTTGTATGAATATACAGCAGAACAGGGCTACCTCAAAACAGTTCATTATATCTCAGCCTAAATGGCAGTCTAAATAAGATAGGAAATTGGGAAGAAGACAAAAAACTTCTGTTGTTCTCATGACTAGTTCTTTGTTTGTTAGGTGTTTTGTGGTTGTCAGCTGAAGTCTTTTGTTTGTTACTTCATGAAAGTAAGCAAAAAATATGTAGTCTTGTTGGCTATCTCTCCAGGTGCTGTGAGGTGGAATGATGACTTGTGAGTAAGACAGTGGTTTTACTACCTGATTTGGGAAAGGTGCTCCTCTTAGTAAGGACAGGATGGAAAGGTGCAGATAAATAAGTAATCAAAGCTGCTAGTATCGGCAGATGGGAGAGACTGAATGCTGTCTCTTTAAAAGAAATACAGAAAACAGTTGAAAGAGTAACAGGTTTGTATGTAATGCTGAAGGAAAGGGGAGCCGAGTTCCCTGCAGAAAACAGTAATGCCTGGATGAAACCTGAGAGATTTCATAGTGCTCTGATGTTGGCTTTACTGATAGAGAAGCCAGGTGAATTTTCTCCAGTTGTGACTGCTTTAAACCCCCCCTCCATTTTACCGACACTGGTATTTCTGAAAAGTTTTCGGTATTTCTGAAAAGTTTTCGGTATTTCTGAAAAGTTTTCGGTGAGATGCACTTCATAGCTTAAGAGCTTCTTAGTTTAAGACTTCTGTAACTGTTGGAGTTGTCAAATGAGTGAAACCAGATCTGCTGGAAGCTGTTTCTCATGAATGAGTGGATAGTTTAAGCTTTGGCTGATATCTGTGTTGGGGTGATTTGGGATGTAATGGTTGATAGTTCAAAAGACAGGTTAGTTCCCGTAAGGGTATAACTACACAGAGAAATAACAGGATAAGGTAGCATGAGATAAGCATGACATTGATGGGCAAAGAAGGACAGACTAGTAGCCATTGGTACTAGGCAGGCAAATACCAAGTTATCACTGAGTAGCAAGTGTACCATATGTCCATGTTATATTTTATCTTGTAGTAACTTATTTGCATGTTCTTGTTCTCTCAGGATGTTTACAGATATGCTATGGGGAATTTAGGTGCTCTAGTCCTGACTTTCTGTTCTGTTCTGTGCCAGAGTTACTGTTACTTTCCTATGTTGGGGAAGACAGAAGTGAACCTCTATATATATGTAGCTAGTTCAGTTATGTGTGAGTTTAACCATGCCTTAGTTGAAAGCTTCTGCAAAGTGAGCAGGCTTGTGCTGAAGCAGCATACGTTTTCTTCCGACAGTTTTGCTGTTAGGGAAAGGAGAGTTGGGGGGGCGCAGAGAGAAGAAGGGAAACAGCAATAAGATTAGCTAGAGCTTTGCATTTCAGAACGAACCGTTGGAAGCTTCTTTAAGCTCCCCTGTACATAATTTCAATTCCGTGTAAGTTATATCGAGTTTCCTGTAGCTTTTCTTCCTTTGAGAACTATCTTTTTCTTGACTGAATATGTGACTCGTAAATTCTGTTCAGCTGAGAGAGTGCTTGCTGGGAATTTTATGAGATTCATTACCTGATATAAAAAGATTTGTCTAGTATTTGCAAGCAAGTCATGATCGAGTAGGTATTGATATCAGCTGCGTTGGAAGCTGCTCTTTATGCAGCTTAAAATTTGTAAATACTGGACTTCTATGTTCTATAAACTCAGAATTAATGAAAATATGGAAAATGAATCTTGTTCAGGAAGTTCTCATACTTTCAAACTAAACTAAGATTTGTTACAAATTCTGAGTTAGGTAATGTGTATATATGGAACTATTTAAAATATAGCATCACAAGTCTCTTTCCTATCAGTATATAAAGATAAGTCATAAAACCTTATGCTCTTGTGTGTTCAAAGTTATAACTCTTTATTTTCAATGTATTACTTATATTTGGTTTTCTAGTGTATTGTAAAGATGCAGGTTTGAGAAATTGTGTTGAATTCTCCTCTAGCATAGGCTAAAACTTTGACTCGATAAAGGTTGTATTTTCATTTATGATGCACGTGCCTGAGACATGGCACAAAGTATATTGAGTTTGTTGGATGAAAAGTTAAAAAAATTTGTAAAGATTTTTTTTTTTCTTAGAAGACAGACCAAGCTGAAAAAGCCCTTGAGAAATGCTGTTCTTTCCCCTGGTGCACCATAGGGGAGAGGCAATTTACTTCCTCCCTTCCTGCAATATAATGCTGCATGATGGTGATGCAACTGATTACTTTGCTGTTGAATTGAAGGAAATGCTATTACGTAAAAACTCACAGAATACGAATTTCTTATTTATATAACAAGTGCTTTTTTCATCTTGGTTTGGTGTTGGAGGGGAGAGAGAGCTATCAGCTGTTTTTCATTTGACAAAACTGTTGGAGTAAGAGAAATCATGGCAAAAATAATCACAGAATCACAGCGTGATTGAGGTAGGAAGGGACCTCTGGAGGTCGTCTGGTCCAATCTCCCTGCTCAGGCAGGGCCACCTACAGCTGGTTGCTCAGAACCATGTGGAGACGGCTTTTAAATTATCTCCAAGGATGGAGACTCCACCACCCCTCTGGGCAACCTGTGCCAGTGCTCGGTCACCCTCACAGTGAAAAAGTGTTTCCTGATGTTCAGAGGGATCCCCCTGTGTTTCAGTTTGTGCCCACTGCCTCTGGTCCTGTCACTGGGCACCACTGAGAAGAGCCTGGCTCCATCTTCTGTGCGTCCTCCCTTCACATGTTTATACACGTTCATGAGATCGGCCCTGAGCCTGCTCTTCTCCAGGCTGAACAGTTCCAGCTCTCTCAGCCTCTCCTCATAGGAGAGATGCTTTGGTCTCTAGTTGCTAGTTTTTAATATTTTTTTTAATGTATTTTTTAATTCTTTATAGAATCCATGTTGTTAAAACTTAACTGGAAAATTTACTACTGTCCTGAGATAAACGTAGAAATCGGGGAAAAGGGAACATACTAGAATTGAAATATGGAGAAAACTGAGAATACAATGCTTGACAATTAAGATGGGTATTATCTATACCCTTTAAGCAGTCCCTCAGCAAAGACAGCCATTTAAGAACTAGATTGATATAATTTTGCTTGATGTCAGAGAGCATAACAGAAAGCTGGGTTACTGCGGAGAATGGAAAAATCCTTGTAATGCAAGTTAATTGATACACTTTGGGAAATGCAGTGCTGCAACATCGAGCATATGGAGTTAATTTGATGCTGTTGATGCTTCCTGATTTCTGCTGAAGCCAGCTGGGGTCTTGAGCTGGAAGAAGTACCTCCGTGCCATGCTTCTCCCTTAGCTTTTTTGTTTTGGGAAGCTTTGGTAGCTCAAGCACACTGCAGCACATATGTAGGGAGCCAGGCTGAGTTTGATGCTTTCCCCAAGGTCATACGCCCCTGGACCTCAGTGTTCACTGCAGCAACATTCAAATGGCTTTGTATAGGGATGGCTTAATTCTTTCAGACTCAACTAATTTGGATGCTGCCTGAGACTGTATATGCAGTAAGCCCCCCACAAAAGCAGTATGTTATTGGAATGGCTCTCCATGAGATCAGCTCAGGTGCATCTGTATCTTAACCCAATTCAGTGAGTGTGAGTGTGTTATTTCTGTGCTAGGGTGCAAGATCTATCTGTTTTCTCCTTGCAATTTCATTTTTCTCATGAGCTTCTGCTGTGTGCCTGTCATGGGTGTGAGGGTTATATCTTTTTACTGCAATGTAAAGTATTTGTTTTGCATATCTGGTGATTGATTTTTTTTTTTTTTTCCCCCTTCTGTTCTTGGCCAGCAAGCATAGGTTAGTTTTCTCCAAGTAGCTTTAGTGTTTTTACCCTCATATACTTCCTAGGAATTTTGATAGCTTGTAGTAATATGAAATAGGTAAATGTATTGATCATTTGTTTTCAATCTGGTTTGGATTGCCTATCATGGACTAGTGTTACCTGATCATCTTGAATTGCCTGTTCTAGGTAATTTGTAAGTGGATTGCTCTGACAGCTCAAATGTTAATTTTATTCTAGGAGCCTTACTTAACTTAGTTTTCATTTGGTGATGGTCTGAGGACTTACTTTCAGAACATACCAACTTTGAAAATTCAGCAGGTCTCATTGAGTAAGAACATCTGGGAAAGAGCAAAAGAGGCACTTGCAGTTGCAAAACAAGGTTGATAGATGCTTACAATTTAGTGCCTGATGCAAAGTATTACTTTAAGGCTCTTAGTTCTATCTCAGAGTTACCGTAGTGACGTGGAATGTGTTGATCTGGTAAAATTTACTCTGCAAGTTCAAATTGGTTTAAAAAATTGATACATAAGCCTGTTTCTACCGTAAAAGTTTTATGCTAGATCAGATATCTGCTGCCATGGATCGAGTTTGCTTTGCTGGCTGATCCAGCATTGGTAAGCTTGAAACAAGTTGAAACACATCAGAAGTTTTAAATGCAGCAGCCGTTTAAGACTTCTCAAAGTAATATTGCTCCAGAGTTGTCTTGTGAAATTTGGTAAGGCTTAAAGAAATTTGCAATATCATTCATGGGGAATTAAATAGTTTAATTCATTTATTCATATGTATTGCACAGCATACCTATTTCAGTTGCTACATAATGCAGCCACAAATACAAACTGTGAATTGATGATCACTTTTTAATGCGTTAATGATGTCTGATACTGTGATTTAATATAGAAAGGACTCCATTAAAGCTTTTCAGGTTTTTACATTATTCCACATCTTCTGTGAATGCTATCCCTCTTGCCAGTTGGTTTATTCACATACGCATATGTGCAGTTCAGTACTGATACGGGGGCTTAAGCATGTGCAAGTAAATACAAGAGGAAGTTTATTCGTTCTCCTAGATAGTCTCTGTCCCCAGTTTCCTTGGCTTCTGCTGTTTTGTGCCTGTGATATTGTGCAGGACAGCTGAAAATGCAAGTTACTCAAGGACATGCTTTTCCAGACCAGTATCTCTAGAAGAGAGCAGGACATCTGTTGCATGGCCTTAAGGGCTAGTTTACTCTAGGTCTTGAATATCTAAGGTAGGTAAAATACCTAGTTTGCTGACTTCTTTACTGTCAACAGAAACAGATCTAAAATATATATTTATACACTTGCATTTCCTTAGGACTGAACTTCAACAGTTCTCTTATTGTACCTGTAGCACAGAGAAAAAAGGAAAAAAGTGGCAGACCTGAATAGTTTCTAAGGAAACTTTTCAATCAGGATCTGTTATCAGGGTACTTGCTGGTTTGCCAGTGTCTCGTTGAACTTAAAAATTGGGTTGGATGTCCTAAATGTAAAGATAAGCTGTACCCTATAAAATATATTGTACTGTTGTCCTTTCCAGATGTATATGAAGATTTTTTCCAACTTTTGATTTGCAGACCCCTTAAAGTTTCAGCTTTGATCTCCTTATGACATGATTTTCTTTCGGATGGAAAATTTTCCATCAGAGGTTCCTCCATGCGAGAAGGGTTGTATGTGTATATTGGGAAGAGGGAGAGCTTAACTCATAACAATAGCACAACTCATTAGGAAAAACTTCTGTGTATTTTCTAAAGTTACATGGAACTGCATCCTTCATTATCTTAAAGCTTGTCTTAGTAATAGTCCATGGGTTGTAGCTTGAAAAACATTGCAGTAGGGGGCTTTTTTAGCTTTTCACTTTTCATAGATCTTAAATAGTGTCTTAGAAAATTTTGCTTGAATTCTCTCGCATACAGCTGTAATTACATTGGGTTTTTTTCTAGAAAAAAAACAGAATTCAGCCAAAGCATACTTATCCTTTTCAGCGGTTTCCCCCTGCAAGAATCTGCTTTGATTATTCTTTGCCGAATAACTTAAACCTAAGATTTTTAGTTTTTAATTAAAAAATTAAGTGAAGAAATATACATTGTTTTCCTAAAACAAATTGATTTTTTTCTTTTTTCTCTTCCCCTTTCAGTTCAAAAAGTAGTTCTCTCTTCTGAATGCTTTAGTTGAAATACTTCCACTCAGTGTACTGGAGTACAACTGTTTGTACTTCAGAAAAATGGTGATGTTTCACATTCCTCAGGTGAGATACGCAGCTGAGCACAGCCCTTCCCTTGCCAATTCCCCTCCTTTGAACAGCCCTGCTCGTTTTCCTGGTGAATGAGGCCGTTGCATTGCCAGCAGGGCAGTACCATTTTCACCCTATGATCCTTTGCTAAGCAGGTACATCCTTTATGGAAGGGTAAATTTGGGGTTATAAGATGTTACTTATTAATTTTCTGGGTAATGGCATTAGTCTTAGGAGATAAACCTCCACTGATGACTGCTTACGAAGACAGTGAGTGAGGCAACAGATACAGTTACCCCCATGTGATATTTTAGGTAGGTGAGGCGATGCGGCAGGCCTGCCACTGTTCAGCTTTGGGCAGTCTTCAGCACAGCCCTGCCAGGCAGCGCGTGTGTGCCGTGACTCTGCTGTTGATGATGTACCTGGCAGGTTTGCCAGCCCTCACCTTCCTGGGCGATATTTTTAGCTAAGTGTCTCATTTAGCTTTCTCTTCTCACCTTGTTATCCCATGGCTGATACCTTAGTAGGCTCTATCAGAAATCCCTCTTTGCTCTTTAAACCCACTGTCTAAGTTCCTGTACGGTGCTTGTATCTGTTCCTTGAGAAGCTTCAATATGTTGTGCAATAACGCCTCCAAAATTCATCTCGCCTACTCCCAGCAGGGCAAGATCCAGGTCACTAGTGGTGCTGTGGCATTTGATAGAAGCAGCAGGTCCCTTTGCTGCCTGCTCTCCCCTCAGCCTTGGCGGTGCCTTGGGGCAGAGGCTGTAGTGTAGCCGAAGCAGGCAGGGGCCATGTGGCACTACAAGCTTTGCAGTATGAGTGCAAGGGCTGCCATTTGGACCTCACCCAGCCTGGCTGTGGTGGAAGCCTGTCTTTCCAGGTGGGTAGCAGAAACAAGTAGCTGCACCAGCATTGAAGGCAGAGGGAGCAGCTCCCCATTGCTTCCTTTCCTGCTGCTTGAAACACCTGCTTCAGTGGGAGCTGTGACACTGCAACAGTGTCTGTGACTGGCCTTTCCCCATAGCTGGGGCTTTGGCAGGGTATAAACTTAGCACTGATGATTCATTGATGCCTGTGGAGCCAGTTTGGTCAGGACATGTCTCAGCTGAAGTGCTTCAGCACTGGTGGCCTCTTACCTTAACAGCAGGAACCACTTCTGTAGCCACAGCACATGTTTTAAGAGCAGTATCCTATAGCAAAGTAGTGGTAGAAGTCTTGTTACATTATTCAAGCTAACTGTTTAGTTTGAGTTGTGCTATGGAAGCTATAATGTTCCAACTTGATTGAGTTCTGCAATGTATATCACCTAGTGGGACGCTCAATTGAAAAGATACTATTCAGCCTGTGTGTGTATACAGTTGTGTCTGTTACTGTTTCATTTCCTTTAGCATTTATTTGGATAGCTGTACACAGTTCTCTGTGTAGATTCAGATTCCA
The DNA here is from genome assembly GCF_000690835.1 of Fulmarus glacialis. NCBI lineage: Eukaryota > Metazoa > Chordata > Aves > Procellariiformes > Procellariidae > Fulmarus > Fulmarus glacialis. The sequence continues at coordinate 106,033 of NW_009194477.1, read as the reverse complement.
CCAATGCGATATGTAAAGTCAGTTTTCATTTTAAACCTTATCTTCAGATTGAACACTGTGGACATAATGTCTTCTAGCACCCAAATTGGCTTGGTTTAGTAATGACAGGCAATGATGATAACTGGGGCAGGTACTTTTGTAATGGGAAGGAAGATCAGCATTACTGGGAGAGGGAAATAATGGTAGCAGGAAACAGGCCATGAGGCTGGTGTTCCTCAGCGCATCTTTGTTTGGTTTAATCAATCTGATCCAGATATTTGTGTCTCTTTATAATACCAACCTGTATGTAAAGCGTGTGTCAGATGTTGCTGTTGTCATGAACACTGTAATGATAAGGAGAAATCTAAATGGTGAATGTACAAGTTTCAACCTTACAAATTGCTGCTGTGCATGTAGATGTGGTGCTTAAGGCAGTTTCTGGGTGTTAAAATAAAAACCCTTGGTTTTATTTAGTTTCTATAAGGACTGTAAAGGTTGTAAAACTGATTGATATTCACTGGTTGGGAACTGTGAATTTTTGGATTTACAGCTGCTGATATGCTCTTAAATGGATTCTGTTGTGTACATACTGATATATAGACTTTGATTACCCCGTGCTTTTTTCTAGACAACTGTTTTTTTCAGTAAGTTTGTGTTTTATGGCTGGATTTGTTGTATCAGTTGGTGGGGGGGAGCCTTTGCCTGTAAAGCATGCCACTAGTCATATGAAAAAGGTTTTGTTGCTTACAGCTTCAATAATTACGATGGTTGACTTTACCTGAAAATTTGAGCATTGTTTCTTTCATGTTACCTGCTTCATAAGAGAAACAGAAAATTGATCTGTGAACATGGCAAGACTGCAGGAGGAAACAGAGTTGTATTTCTGCTTTTGCCATAGTGATACTATATATGAGACTGGGTCACTTTTCTTAAACGTTAGCTTTTCATTGAGATCTCTATTTGAATGTTGTCTGTTTCTTTAACTTGAGTCTTAAATTTGATTTCAAAAAATGATCTTGGAGCTCCCAATGAAGTACTTGGAGCAGTACTTACTGAACAAGGTGTTAGGTGTTTTGAAAAGTCATCTCTGAATACTTTCATGCTGTGCATGCAAAATTGATGTTTACTGAACTTAACCACTCCAAATGTGGTTCCCCATATATAAAAGTGAAACACTGGAACAGGTTGCCCAGAGAGGTGGTAGATGCCCTATCCCTTGAAACACTCAGGGTCAGGTTAAATGGGGCTCTGATCTAGTTGAAGATGTCCCTGCCCACGGCAGGGGGGTTGGACTAGATGACCTTTAAAGATCCCTTCCAACTCAAACTATTCTCTGATTCTAAAATCTGGTTTATTTTCACAACAGTCCATTTTGCAAAGATGCTGTAAAAAGAAGAGCTTGTACTATGCTGCTAAGCACTATAGAACAGCCTAGAGAGAATTATTAAAGCAGATTAATGTCTGGAAAAAATGCAGTAGATAAGACCAAAACCTGCAAATGAACAGTGAGTTTTAAAACTAAAAGAGTAGAGACTCACTGAGGAGCAACAGTCTGTTTCATTGCCTGGATGACAAAGCGTAGTCATGGGAAAAAATATTGTGGTTAAATATAAACTGTATACTTTATGTCCATAAACCAGACAAGTTAGGGTTGCCAGGCACTTTAGGTTTTGGTACTGTGTAACTCGGCTGGAGTTGGCAAATTTAGTATTCTCTATAGCTTTTCAGGTGAGCGTAGATGCTTTAATCAGTCTCAATCCAGGTGCTCTTGTTTCAGTCTAGTGCTGGCCTGTATGTAGAGAGGGTGTCACAAGACCTTAAGGGACAGCTTAGGCTCAAACATGCAAAAAAGAAACTCATTAATAGATTTTTTTTTTCTTTTTTTTTTTTGACATAATGCAGAATTGGGGGGGGATTTAAATACGTTCTGTGATGTTAGTCATGGCAGAATTTGACAAGTGATGCAATTGCTTCTGTTGCCACTGACAGTTACGAGGTTTTTTGACAGCCCTATAGAATTTGTTCTTTGTTAATGTGACAACAGCTCTACTGTAATTAAAATTATTTCTGAAGTGCTACCTAGAAACTAATTTCAAAAGGAGGAGAAAGATACTAAGTTACTTAATATAATTTCTGCGTGTTCAATTGTGTTAGGAACATGTTCTATTTATTTTGGGTTCTGTCACCGAGTAATTTCGTTGCACATTTTTCTAATAAAAATGTGAATGTGTGCTTCAACAGACTTGAAATTATCAAAACTAAATTTTATTTGACACATACACCACCCCCACCCACCCCCGCCCCCCAAAATGAAAAATGTCAAGGTTAGATCAAAACCTTATGCTGGTTACTGAATTTCTTGAATGTTTTTTTTAATTAATAATTGAATTTTAGAGTGTGAATATTATACTTGCAATAGCATGAACTGTACTTGCTTTGCTTTAATTTTGCTAGGTAATGTGTTCCTTAGTAAATCTTGTATTAAGTGGGTATGTACTGAAGTTAATGGCTAGATTAAGAGATATGTAGAAAAGTGTTTGGTCACGTTAACATGCCTTAAAATACTAAAAAAGGGAAAAGGAAGTAGCATATTTGGGGCAGTTACAGATTTCTGTAAAATGGGAACAGAACTGCTTGAAACCTGTTGCAGAAGAGTTTGTATCTGTTTGGTTTCTTGTGCGTGCTCACCTGCATGTCCAAGCAAAGGTCCCTGGCCCTTGTGGAAAAGGGGAAGCGCTACACTGCACTGCTTCTCGTCTGCTGTGGACACGGCAGAAATGCCGCCTTTTTGGGAGAGCAAGGGTGAATTTCTTACGGTGTCTGTTCATTGAACTTGCTGTAATGCTGTATTTTTTCAAATTTACTGACGTACTCCTTACTTAGAGGCAGACTTTTAGAAAATGCAGTAAAATTTCAGTCTTGCAGAACACTTAGCCTTTGATTTATAGTTTCTGAAATGAGAAGGTGTTTTGGCTTTCTCTATTCAAGCCAGTCAACTCTTCAGGATTTTTACTGATTTTTTTTTTTTTTTTTTTTTTTTTTTTTTTTTTTTGTCCCTCTTAAGATCGCGCTGGAAGCATCAGTACTCTTGATTCCTTAGATTTTGCAAGATACTCTGATGATGGCAATAGGGAAACGGATGAAAGAGTAGCAGGTAAGTTTTTTGTCTGATTTAGGAGTCATAGAATGCTAACTTTACTGCTTGACTTGTTGTTTCTAGCATAAGTATATTTAAATGAACATTCCTGAAGATGACAAGACTTCACTGGGGTGGTTTAGCTAGTCACTTAATGACATAATCATGTTTCAGACACTTCTACTATAATTACTGTAAATATTTAGGCAGGTGTACTTCTGTATGATTCCAGATGTCACCAGGGTAGAAGCAAGCAGTATACTTGAAAATTGTGCCCAGTTTTTGACAATAGAACAGTATCTTGATATTGCCTACCAACTACTACTGTTTAGCTGAAACATATGCTAAAATATTCTGTGTAGTAGTCTGTGACTACTACTATATGGTGATAGCTTTCTGATGTAAAGATCTGTAGCAAGTAATCTCTTAAATATAGCTTGTGTGTAGATCAAACAAGCATTACCAAACCCAGAGTAAATTTGGGATTTTCTCAGTTCCATAAATCTTGTTTGCTGCAAATCTTAATTGTAGTGCTTTTCTTCTCTCCCATTTGATTTCGTGATTGTATAAGATTGTTTCAAAGAAGTGACAGGGCTTTTTGCCTCTTGCAGTTCTGAACTTAGGAGCCTGTGGCATTTTTAATTTCAGGATTTATTATTATCTCGCCAAAGGCAGAGACTGCTTTTCTCTTATATTTGAAATTATTATAATAATCTCTTTTGCATGTGAGCCATGTTTCTCTGATCCAGGCTGTTTTCTAAGTTCAGATGTTAAGTTATTCACAGCTTCTATAGAGAAACCCATAAAAGCTCTCTAGAAATTGCTACAGAACTTTGTTTACTTCTTGTCAATTAATACTGTTTAATGTTGTGAGCACATGAAAGTTGTCCAAGCTGTGACCTTTGTTCACATAGTTTAGCTTTATGAAACTTGAAATTATGCAAGCTGCTGTGTCTCTGTTCTACGCTGTTGTCTCTGCTCTGCACCACGCTTCATCCTAGCAGAAATACTGTCACCTGCTTAGGCAAAGAAAAGGCTGGTGAAACATAGTTCTCTAAAGGATCTTGATTCTGAAATTTCTTCTCTCAGTCAGTCTGAAATGGCAACCAGTATTGACCCAGAGAGAAGAAACAAAAGTGTTGGGAAAAATCTTATTTTTCTTACCCGGCCAGTGTTTCTGAGGTAAAGGACTGGACTAAATTCATGAACATGAAGCACATTCAGGTATTTTGGTGCTCTGGTCTGGAACTATAGGTACCTACTGTTCTTCGATTTATATGGGAGCTTCCAGATTCTTATTACTATCTAATTACTGTCTTTTTCAATATAGGTAGCCAGTTTTAAGGGGGCAATAGCTGTAAATAAACAGCTAATCATCTAAACAAAGTGTGTTTAAGGAACCCAAGTATCTCTGACTCCTGGAATACAAGGAAGAAACAAGCAAATTCCGAATATTTTAATTTTTTCATCATCTTGGTAGATTATTCCTGTTTCTAGACAATATTTCGTAGCAATAGTAAGTATTACTGAGAAAGCTCGTTTCATCTTTCCTTGGAGCTGTCTTTCGTAACTGAATTGGATTAAAGATGCTTATATAAAGTAAAAACCAGTCAGAATTGACATCCAGTAGAACCATTAATCTTCTGACGGAACATTAATGACAAAATATTGATTGCTTCCAGTATGAAATGAATATATCCTAAAATTAAATATTAAATTTAATTAAGTACATCCTAAAATAGATAGAGATTTTTGAAGATTACAGTGTATTAACTGACCACTGTCATATGTAATAGACAAGCAAATTATATGGCGGGATATTTACATTACATTTCTGTGTTCTGAAGGTTTTCCGAAGAGTTGTTAAAAGGTGACATAAGAACTTGAACAAAGCAAGACCGGACTCGGAAGTTTTCAAAATATCCTATTTCTACTTAAAATTCTGGTTCAATTATAATTGCTTAAAATCTTTTGCCTCAATTCTGTTTAAAACCATCTACCTGAGCAATAAACTTCAGTATTTAATTTGCACATAAAAAAACTATGTTAGTAGAGGTTTCAGAACCTTTTCTGAAAGGTTTTCCGAAGAGTTGTTAAAAGGTGACATAAGAACTTGAACAAAGCAAGACCGGACTCAGAAGTTTTCAAAATATCCTATTTCTACTTAAAATTCTGGTTCAATTATAATTGCTTAAAATCTTTTGCCTCAATTCTGTTTAAAACCATCTACCTGAGCAATAAACTTCAGTATTTAATTTACACATAAAAAAACTATGTTAGTAGAGGTTTCAGAACCTTTTCATATCCAGTTCCTTCTTTGAACAAACTCTGGCTAATAACTTCTGCTTTTGACATAGTTCTTAGCTGCAAATGCACTTTCAAACATAACTGGAAGTCCGTCCTGCTTATCTCTTCTCATATTCATTCTTCTCAGTGAAGAGCTTTGATGCTTAGGAGATAAAATTGTAATCTGTTGTGAAAGCTTGAGGCCATGATCTCATAGTCATATTTTTCCTTTGATAGTTCTGAGAGTGAGGTTTGAATAGTTTCTTTTTGTAAATGCCTTTCTCATGCTGTTATCTCTGTTTTGTTTACTGTTTGGACAGAACCCATGATTTTTATGTCAATTCCCTGGTCAAATATCAAATGAAGGATAGGAAATAAATGCACACCAGTTACTAAAAGAAACTGGTCCCGAGTCAGAAGGACCTTAAAACTGAGGTTAGAACATATCCAGTTACGAATACTTTCATACCATGGCAACATTAGAAAGTACCAAATAAAAAAATGTGCATGTATACCATCCAAAGCCATCGTACTTCTGTTTTGCCATTATGGATGGTGTTAGACTTAGCTTTTTACTTTACCAATCCAAAAATTCCTGGAAATAACTAGAAAGACTCTTGTTTGAAATGGATTTCAGTATTTGAAACCTGTTAGCCCAGTTCATTCCATCTGGCGTTAGAATCAAAATTTGGCCTAGAAGCAAACATGTTTTGAAGAGTTGGTGTGAACTTGTTGCTAGGGAAATCGGATCGAAGGAAGCTAAGTGAGTCTCTTCCATAATATTATTATCAGCTTGACTGAAAAGATGCAAGTCACAGAAGCCAGTCAGGATGTGGATGTGCATGACAAAACTAACTGCAATTTAGAAAAGATCAATTTTCTTCCTTATCTACCTGATCTTAACATAAATACAGAGAGCTGTTTAATAAATTGGGTAATACATTTGTAATCCATGAAGAGTTTCAGAAAATATATGCATCCTTAGAGCTTGCAGTTTACTAGAGGGAAAAAAACTTGTCCTCCAACACTAATAAGTCTTGAATCTAAATTCATGTTCACCAAACAGTTGGTGCTAAGATAAAGTCAGTACTGAAGGATTTATAAGGCCTAGTAAACCTCCTCCAAATATTCATTTTCATAAAACAACTAGAGAATGGAAAACCTATTCCATTCCTGTGGAATAAGAGTACACCTAACTTGAAGTCAAATACCCACAGGATTTGATGTAAATAGGTCATCTAACATTCAATCTAAGGAACTGAATCTTCTGCCACATCTTAAATTGACCGTGTGCACAAGTATGTTTGTGATCTAAAACCCCTACTTTCCATAATTCAAAATATTTAGTATTGCTAACCTGCTTTGACATCTACTGTTCTGAGAATCTGATAATTTTAAAAACAGAATGCTGTGTTTTCAATGATAATAAAATTAATTCTCATAATCAAACTCCATTTCAATCTTTTGTGTTCTCAGGTCTCCCTGCATTAGCATTCATTTCTGGCTAGACTATGTATCTCTGATTAGCAGAATAAAATACTGTCCCTGTCAGGATTTGAAGGGAAGAGGCAAGTTCAAAAACCACGTGATTATTTTTGAGGATTTCATTTATCTAGACTTAGGTTCGTGGTTTCTGCTTTTTATAGAGCCTTTTTGTTTGTTTTTTAAGAAGTACTGTTACTTGTGTGCAATCAAAATCAGAGGAGAATCTTAAATAAACAAACAAACAAAACAAAAACAGAAGACATCTGTAATACAACAATCACTTGCTAACCTTGTGTGTTCAATTTGTTCATCCTGGAAGTGGGTCTGGTTTTGTCTTTCCATTTCCTGTCTTAAGCCTGTTAAGCAGTTGTAAGCCTCCTTAATTTTCTTCCAGGTCGATAGTCTCCAAGGGTTGAACCTGAAGACGAGTCTGCTGTAGTTCAGGTCTTCTCTGTAGTGGGTCCTGTCTCATTAACTTAAAAGCTTTAATGAGGCTAATGAGTGAAGTGTTGGCTTCCCACTATTAGAATCATAACAAGTTCTCTGTTAGCTTGCTCATGAACTCTTATGCTGATCATAATTTTTGTAGCTTGATAGTCATCTCTCACGCTGTAGTACAACTTTCTGGTTCAGGTCTATTTGTGTTACGTCCTGAAGCGTTTCGCACTGACTGTAAATATGGTCACCTCTTTTCTTAGGACTTTTATCAGGAAAGTGGGAATTAGGAAACCTCAGGTCTTGAAGTATATTGTGGTAGTGGCTTCATTGCTAACTATAGTCAGAGAATTTAAATTTCTTCTGATTGACTTAAAATGTATGCACAAATCCATCAAATGTAATGGGATGCCATACACGTTTTAGAAGGCATAATTTAGGACATCTAGCATTCTAAATTTACTTTACAAGGAGGAAGAACTCGAAATGACAGTTAAGGACAACAACAACAAAACTTGTAACAGTATGTCCAAATTTGAGGAAAGCTAGGTAAGCACAGGGGCCCTTAATACTGCAGAGAACTACTTTTAAAAGAAAATGCCAAAATGCCATATAGTGGCTTCACAACATAAAACTACCTTTCTACTGTTGTCTGAAGTACTTCATACTGAAGTATGCAAAAGTCTGACAAGACGATTCATGTGTCGAATGTAAAATTCTAGTATAATTGGAAAAAATACTGCTTATACAAAAGCAAGTACTGAAAATTTTTAGAAGTACTGTTTATTTCTTCAACTTTTTGGCCTTGGCCCAGCAAGACTGCTGTTCATCTAGATCTCAACTTGTTCAATATCCCAAATCGCAGGTTGTTCTTTATAGCTAACTTCTCAATCTATGGTTCAATAACTTATGAAGTCATTAACAAATGTGGGTGAATAGAATAAGATCCTTGAGAAAGCTTCACTTTTAAATTTCGAAGCTGAGCAGACAAGCTACCCACTCCTGATATGTGCCTCTCTTTTAAGGTGTATTAGATTAGCTGCATGAAAACTGAAACATTGAAAAATCGCTAATCTGAAAATCTTGGTCTAGTGCTTAGTTGCTTGCTTGAAAGATTCAGCTCTTTCAAGTAAGAAGTAATTTTTTTTCAGAATGGTAGCTGTAGTGATTTGAGTTCTTTATAAAAAGAAAAAGCAAGAGTGCCACTTAAATTCGGAACAGTTTTCTTGCCTAAGGCAAAACAGATTGTTCAGAAATGCCCGTTCTTGTAGGAAGATTAAACAACCTCAGAGCTCTAAATTTCTGTTCTCTGCTTTCCTGATGTAGAGGAGAATCAATTTGGTTCTTTCCTTTCCTAGGCTGTCTGCAGTAAAAGTTTTCTGTGTTTTGTTCTTAAGGAGTGTCAGCTCCTTTAACCAAGGACTGTAATGAGTTATACGTGTTATCAGTTCAGTCAAGCATGAAGTTAAACTTTAGCTGGCTGTATCAATGCTTTGGAAGGCTTAACTTCTCTAAGGTACATAAGCTTTACAACAGAAGGAGAGAGGGAGAGAGAGATCAGGTCATTTATTTTAAAAGTCAGTACTTGACAATGGTTACAAAGAAAGGGGTTAGAGGTTACTTTTTTTATTTAAGAGAATGTCGTATCATCAGCAAATGGGGATTTCCAGTGTTGATTTCATTAGTACACATGTTGAGTTAAAAATCATTATATACTTGGCAAAATATTGCATTTCAGCATAGCTTCTAAAATAAAGAGCTTTTAGTCATAATTTAAAATTTGATTGAAACTACGCTGTAGCTATTTACAAATATTTATGCTTATATAAAAAAACTACAAATAAACTTCTTCAAATAACAGCTAAATTTGTGACTGACTTAGATGCATCAAGGTATGTATGGTGGCAATTATAATGGTGGCATTAGTAAGACTAGGAGATGAGGTACAACTGTAACAATGCTGTGTTGTAGTAGAATTATGTGGCTGTTGTGACATGCTGCCAGGCGACAACTTCTCAAATATGCTATGTCCAGAATCTTCCACTGTTTACAGAGAAACATGCAGCAGAGTAATCTACTTTTAAGGTTGAATGGGTAAAGTCCTAATGGCTTCTAAGAATTTTCAGCATCATGACAGTTCACTAAAAATTAATTCTTGCCGTCTGACATGGGTTTGTCTGACATGAATTTTTTGGCTTTCTATGCCTTCAGACATGTCTTATTCCTATTTTCCTTAATGGGATTCCTGAGTTTTTCTCGTTTGTGTTGGTTTTTTAACTTTTTTTTATTATTTATATCATTCTAGTGCAGGGCACTCCTGATCTGCAACTGTTCTGGTCTTTGAAAATATTTTACAACAATAAAATGTTAACGCATAGTCATTTCCATCAAAAGAATTACTTAATTTGAATTCTTTACAATTTTCAAAAACTAACAAATTAGTAGCTTACAACTTAGAATCGTAACTGTGAATTAGTAACTCGAATGCAAGGAAGTGCTAAAATTATTAGATACTTCACTACAAGAGTATTTTCTAACTTTGTTGCACAGAAGTATTTGCAGATCAGCATTGCTGAATACTAGAGAGATTTTACATATTTTATTCATTGTATCCTCAGTTGCGCTTTTGTATCGCTGCAGTAAAATTCTGTGCATCAAACAAGTTACTTTCATGTAGCAAGTGTGGTGTACTGTAGTTACTCCTTCAGTTTTTATGGATAAATGCAAACTGAGTGAATCTTTTTTTCCATGCGTGCTAATTATCAAAAGACTCTTAGTAACAGATGTTCAAAAGAGGAAAACAGTTTTTTTGTAGTCTTCAGTAGCATTTCTTACAAGCAAGAGCCTATGCAGTGTTTCTGCCATGCATTGTCCTCTGTGTAAATATTTCAAAATGCCATATTAAATTGTTTCCAGGCAGTGATTGAATATCTCATTAATATTTTCTTATTAAAAGCAGCTACAACATTTTTAGTTTTGCATGGGAATAAAATAAATGTTAGATAATCTATTTAGAATAGTTTAACACTTCAGTATGGTAGCTGTTCTGTGCTCATCTCTTCTAGTTTAGTACAACAATCCTTCTTTCTGGTGACTACATTTAAGTGTGATTAGATTAATCTGAGAATTAATGAAATGCATGTAATTATCTGGTAATTCCTTAAATAGGTTCCCTTAGGTGCTCTAACTGTAAATGGCTATAAAAAGAACATTTACTGTTTTGCAAAAGTGCAGAGTTTTAAAATTTGAAGCCACAGTATACATATGACCTCAACATCAAAACACATGAAATTCCAGTGCAAACAAAGCACTACTGGCCCTTTTTGGAGGAAACATTGGAACACGAGAAACACATAACAGTGACTGGGGAGTGAGGAGGTGGCTAGATAATGGCAGCTAGAATTACCTGTTTTTGAATCTCTAAAGCTGACTCTAGATCATTGAAAGTGTTGTATAGTCTAGAATCAGTGGGAAACTTTTAAGAATAACGGAGCAAAGATATTTTTGCTTCAAGCTTTTCTGTAAGTACTATAGGAGAGCTGCATATTTTGCTTTTTTTTTTTTTGGTCTTAATGCATCTCTTAAGTATATTCAACTAAATTCAAAATCTTAATCAACTCTAGGGTATTCCTAAAACTCCACTATTTTTTAATAGAGATTTAAAACGAGATTATTCTTAGTGGTAAAATAAAGTTTCAAGTTCTGGCATTTAAACTACTAAAATTTCAGTGTATAATTTTATTTAAAAGAAAATTGGTAGTCTCAATTGGACAGTACATTCACTTCGTGGTCTAAGCTTTGCTACATGGAGACAGCTTCCTCTGCTGCCAGCATGTATTTGCTTCATTTAGATCTGTCCTCTGATTGCCCACATATTCCCTTTGCCCAAAGAAATCAAAATATTTGACAGCATCAGCTGATTGTAAAAGCGGGGAAGAAATAACAAGTGTTTCCCAGTAATATGCACTGTTAAAAGCAAGCAAAAAAAAAAAAAAAAAGGACCCCCAAAAGCCTACAGCGAGTCCTTGTCAGACAGCTTGAAATTTTGATTTAGCTAACTTAAGGCCAGTGAAACTATGGAAAATGTTCACCAGTTTGCTTTCAGACCAACTCTGCTGCATGTGTTCATAAGTTCCATACAGGTTGCATGCTTTCTGTTTAATACAAACTGTATATTTTTTTTCACACCCATCCTTGCTTTTTATATTTTATTTTTGTTTCCCTTGCCTTGGTTGGATGCCTGTGTGTGTTTAATCCAAATCCCTGTCCAGTCCTGGAGTTTGAACTACGGAAAGCCAAGGAGACCATACAGGCCCTCCGAGCCAACCTGACTCAGGCTGCAGGTGGTGTACATAAACCTTTTCTTAAGTCTCTACTTTGAACAATGTAGAAGTAGCTGAGCTCATTCTGTGTGAAAGAGTAAAATTTAGTTACTTTTTTTTCCTCCCTAGAAAACGAAGTTCCTTTGCAGGAACGAAAAAATTATAAATCAAGTCCTGAAATTCAGGTAGGTGCCTGGTGATAACTGAGCTTTGCATTGACTTTAAGACAGATAGGCTTCCGTAGTTGGAAGGAAGATGAACCAAAGATGTAGTGTATTGTTTTCTTTTTTCCAGGAGCCAATCAGACCTCTTGAGAAAAGAGCTCTAAACTTCCTAGTTAATGAATTTTTATTGAAGAATAGTTACAAGCTTACATCAATAACATTTTCAGATGAAAATCATGATCAGGTAAAGTTTTCTTGTGTTTTTTTTTTTTTTACATGCCTGCTTTCCATATTCTGGTCTTGTCATAAATTCAAATGAACTTAAATGAAACTGTGCATGTAGTTCACCTCCTACATATGAGTATTCTGAGAGTTAAATATGTTAGTTAGCATTTTCATATATAACGCGTCGTTTGAAAACACAGCACTTTGAGGAGTATTTTCCCAAAATTTGTAGGAAGGAGACAGAATTCTTGCATTCTTTAAAGAAAGCAAAACAAGAAGAAAAATACTGTGAGTTATAGGTACTTATACACTTTCCTGGATTCTGATGGACACCTTTTCAGTTAAACTCAAAGATCTGGATGTAGTAAAATTTTGAACGTAATCTTTTCCTTAAATCATACTCGGTTTATTTGTGCAGTATATACAATATACTCATTGTTTGTCATCTCCTGGGCATATATATGGGTATGAGTATACTTAATCATGCTGTGGCATTGAAGAAGTCTTGGAGAAGCTCTCAGTAATAAGGAGTTATCTTAGATATTTCCAAACATAGCTGTGCTTTGATGCATTTTTCTCAGGATGATCAGTTTTATGTGTCTATTGGCTTGCATTCATGGGAAAAATTTCTTCAAATGTTTGGATGGTTCTAATTACATTCTGACTGTTGCTGGGTGAACAAAACACCCAGTAACATCAATACCCAATTCAGCACAAAACTGGAATATTGCCAGAAGAATTAAATATTGAATTCAATATTAAATATTGAATTTCAACCAATTCTATCTATAATTAGTCCTATATTTTTCCTACAATTCCTATCCTAATCTGTAAAGAAAATGGGTTGTTAAATAAAATTTCTGGATCATTCACTTAAGATCTGAGTTTAACAGTGCTAGGTTTCATACAAATACTTGTGAGGATACAGCCCCAAAAAGAGAAAAGATGAATAATTTATCCTTACTTTTTGTGTGTTCTCAACTGAAAATGTTTTATGTTGTAAGACAATTAGCAAAAAAAACCCAGGAAAGTTCTTAATTCTAAAAAGTAAATATAAACAAACTACAATTAACATATAGAATACACTTTTTTCCTAGATTATTCACATCATTCTTTCAGAAAATAATCTTTCTTCAAATAGGTGTATGTAACCAGACTATGGAAAAATATAGTGAAAATTGTGAACAGTAGGAAAAAAGTTAAAAAAACCCCCAAACTTAATGACATTAAATTTCAGGTTTTTTAAAGAAATCATAACAACTCCTGTATAACAGTGCACATGCATATTTATATATTTTCGGACATGGAATAATCTTGTAATAATAAGATGGTAACATGTCAATGAGAAAAGGAAGGACATATAGTGATGGTTTGAGACAGGAAGCTCTAGTATTGTTTACACCTCTGCACAATTAATAGTTACGTCCAAATTTCACTGAGAATATGCACCTCGTCTGTCAGTCATCCACAGAGCTATTTGACTGTCTGCTTCTGGAAAATTACACCTGTACTTGTGAATGAGATGGGAACAAAACGATACCCCTATCAGTAGAAAGCCTTCTATCAACTGCACTGGTTTCTGCTAGAATTTGACCAACATTATATCTGATTCTTAAAAAGTGTTCACGTCCTAGAAAAACAAAAAATCGTGATCTATGTGTTTTTGGAAGGTCCTCTCTTTAGTACATTACCTAGAACTACCTTTAGGGAGAAACTGCTTCAGGTCATGAAATGGATCCTTCTTCTACTTTTGTTTCTTGCTATCTCATTTAAGCTTTCATCTCCTTTACTACAATGCAATCTTGACATGATTATTTTGCTTTTTTATGACCTTTTTATGATCATCAAATGATGAAGAGAAACAAAAATAAAAGGAAAGTATATTGTATACTTTAGTTTCTCTTATTCCTTTGAAGGATTTTGAACTTTGGGATGATGTAGGATTGAACATTCCAAAACCTCCTGACCTGTTACAACTCTATCGTGACTTTGGAAACCATCATGTTACTGCGAGGGATGTGGTGGATGTATCAGTTGGTGTAGAAGATGATGAGTTAGAGGCTGCTACTCCTATACTTGGGAGCGTCCCTGTATTTGAAACAACGCCACAGTCAATAGAAGTAAGATATTGTACAGAAGAAATGTTTCAGCTGTTTGCAGTACTACTTAAATTTGTTGTACTAAACTCTTTTGTTTCTGTCTTGTATTTAGCAATGTTTAATAGTGCAAAAATTAGAAGATCAAATTAGTGTGTTAAACAGTGAGAAATGGTCTTTGATGGAACAAATCCAAAGACTTGAGAGGTATGTACTTATCACTCTGTTCAACTGCTGATAAATGTTGGAATAACTTCTTAATGTTTTTCTAGCACATATATGAAAACATACAACTTACACTTGTAAAATTACTAGGCGTTCTTCAGAGCAGGGCAGTCTTTCCTTTTTAATACATGGTATTTGATTTAGAAAAAGAAGAGACTTCAAACTATTTCCCTTTTATGACCTGTGTAACTTAACTTTGTAATCAGTTTTGTTCTTTCAATGCAACTTCTTTATTTACTACTTTGAAAACAGAATCAGTTCTGATGTGTTTTGTGTAGGTTTTCTCTTCAGTCAGCTTTATTTCACTCCTTAGTACTATGGTGTGTACAGCCTGCAAACACTGTTATGAAGAGGTTTGTTTTAATAACTTACTTCAACACAGTTTTTCTTTCTACAGAGCAAGACTAGTAGATATGACAGTATCTTTAACAACAAAAAAAAAGACTTTAAAAGTTTGGTCAAAACATATGGTTCTGTAAGCTATAAGATATCATTCCTCTTAAGAGATGCACCAATACAACATATGGGCAAGTGCATAATTTTTAAGTGGCTTTATTGACTTGCATAGTTACCATTTCAAAGCCAGGTGGGATAGTATATATTAATTCACCACTATAGCTTTTTAAGTTTTTCATCCCAGATAGAGTTCTGTCTCATGACAATTTGTGTCTCAGTGCTCAGATTTCAGCCAGAAGCAGATAACACTATTGTTATTCACTTATTTCATTGATTCTGTCACTCTAAGTGCAGCATTTTTCCTACTACTAATTATTGACTAAAGAACTCCATTAAGCCAGTGCTCATTTGAACAGCTTGTGTGATAGAAGTTATTTTTGTTAAAGGAATTTTTTAACATACTGGAGTTGAAGAGGGAGCTCTTCAGTATGTTGTCCTTATTTCTGTGCTTCAGTCTTGTGACTCCTACAATCTTCTCATGAAAGCTACAAAAATATTTCGTTCTTTGCCTTTCCTTTTTTAGTGAAATAGATTTTCTCAAGAATGAAAACTTTGCTGTGTCAACAGTTTATGGTGTAGCTCCCCATCCTTCTTTAAAACAAGTGCCTCTCACAGTCTCAGAGGACAATGGACGGTACTTGGATATCAAGAGCTCTGAGAATGACAATAAACATGGAAACACTGAGGAAACAAGCCTTTCTTTATCAGCTGAAGTGGATTCAAGGACTTCTAAAGACGATATGCTAAATTCTGTGCCCTGTAAAGAAACAGAGAAACTGTCCTCTTGTGCTTCATCAACTAAAGCTGCAGTCCACTTCGATAAGCCTAACAGGTTAGTGATAAGTTTTAAACTGGAATGCTTTAGTTAAAAATTCTTGTGAAATGGATAGATATTTTTCTAACAGTAAAATTCCGCAGAATTCATAGATCATTTGTGTTTTGAATGCAAATAAAAGACTTCACATACCTGTAGGGTACAGTGCTGATATTTTCATATTGTTCCTAATCTTTTTAGGAAGGAGTACATTTGACAAACCTACATTTTTAATATTAAGTTTAAGGTTTCTTTTCACCACCTACTTGTTTCTAAAACCAGTCCTGTTCCTTGCAACAAAAAAAAAAGTAAAATCAAAATGGTGAATGGGAAGACAAGATATTTCTATTCTCTTTTAAATTTTAATTTCATCATGAAATCTCTTCTGTTCTGCTTGAAGAGTGGTTGGGAAATTTTTTACTTTTCCTATGTAGGTGTGTATAACTCTCTTAAAGTATCCAAGAGCTGTATGATATTTTTTTTTTAAAATAATCAGAAAAGGTATCTAATAACATTCTGCTTTTTGAGTTTTGAATTTGGGGCAAGTCTTCACTGGGTAACTGATTATTTTAATTAAAATAGGGTATTCATGTTGTGTTATTACATAGAGACTGAGTTTGTGTGTCTGAGTGTTCTTGAGAAAGCCTCTCCAGTCTACACAGTCTTTTTAAGCATCATAGTGAAGAGGGGAAGTAACATGTTCATTAAGTGATAGATAAACCACTGTGTAGCCATCAGGAGTAATATGGACCACAAACTTGGGTATATAATAATGAGGGTATGTACAACTTCTAAAATCGCCATTGTGGACAACGATGCCCAAGTAGCTCACCTTATGGTCTTACTGTTGCTATTCCTAGGGGAGCAGGTAGCCATTCTACTTTGTATTTTGTCAGTTCCCTTAGTGTTCTTTTGCTGGTGTTGATACAGTAATATGTTTCTAGAATTATCTTCCATCTGAAAATACCAAGTAGAAATCTATGTGTGGTATTCTGTGCAGGTGAAAATTCAATACAAGCTGCAGGGGGGAAGAAGAAGAAAAAAAAAGAGTTGCTACCCCTGCTAGTAATTAACTTTTCTTGCAAACCCTAAGTATCCTATTTTCTCTGGATTTCCTGAACTTCTTGCACTGAGTCCTAGGGACAGGGGCACTTTTTCAGTGATATCTTAACTTTAGAATTGAACAGGAAGAAAAACTTCTGATTTCTGAATACAGTACCTTAGAGTCTTACTACAAATTTCTTCCCTTCTAGTTGAATATACTAGTGTTTAACAGGAAAGTAAAACTTGGCTCAGATTTTTCTGGAAAATTTGCAATGGTTCCATTTAAGCTTTCCAGACTTTTTTTAAAAATTTCTTTCATATCCTAGCTGAATATCTGGACTATGTAATAATAAAAACTTAAAGCTGTTGCACATTGATTGCTATAAACTTGTCTACCTACTTTCATCTGCGGCTTGTTGCAAGTTTCTTTTTGCTCAGAGTAATTGAGAGTGCTGGGAGGCATTAAGTGCATGAATATTAAATTGATAGTTTGGGGATACTGAGGATGGGTATCAAAATTGGATGAGATCACTGAGTGAGGAGGGAACTATGAGTATCTCCAGTGGGATTTATGACAGCAGTCTCTAGAAAAACAGAGTTTGTTTTCCTGCTCACAGCTCTTTTAAATATAACTGCATGTGAATTTATTTGACAAGTAGTTGAATAAAGCCTTGAATCCCCATTGAGTTAACTTCAGAAGTCCCCTCAAATGCAGTTCACTGCAGAAATAATGCATGTGTAATATGTAGCTATTTTTGTACTGAATTTTGGGCTTAACATGTCAGTGAAGGGTCAAAGGAAACCATATTTGATAACAGTGTTTTATAGATCCGTATCACTAAATTTTCTTCCTGGATTATGCACTTGGTTTGTGCAGTAAATTTTTTCATTAAGATTTATATTATTTGTTAAGAATTCTCAGATCTGTGGGAGAAGAAGCACAATAGAAGTACTGGATATTTATTTATTTCAGTCCAGGGGTGGTTAGTTGTAAAAGACAATTACTACAATTTATTCAGAATTAAGAGGTATTAAAAACTAAGACTATCCTAAAAGGCAAGATTGTTACTACTGTAGCTAGGGAGTGGATTCTTGGCATAAATCTTGCCCAGATGGGAAGAGAAGATAGAAGAGCAAGTGAGCCCGCTTTGTGTGACTGCACTCAGAGCAGCTGTGCGTGCATGCCCGCAAATGAGGATATGGCCATCATTGGAAAAATGCCTCGTCTAACAGATTGCAGTAGAAAGCATTAGCAGCAGTTTAAATAGACTGTACCACATGTATTTATTCAACTCATTTTAGGTGTTTGGTAGTTTGCACCAAATACAAGGTGTTTTCTGTATAGAGTAGTCACTCCTGACTTTTTCAGTAAATTGACTCTTTTGTCCCAGTATTACATGGAATAGAATAGTAGTACTTGGGGTTTGTATTCATCATACTTTCTTATATTTGAACATCTTCACTACTGGCACCTGTTGGCCCTTGAAAAGACTTTCCACTGACTTGTGTGCAAGAGGCCTGGGTCCGTCATCATTTCTGTCCAGCATAGCCATCAAGGATTTTACTAGACTTCATCAATGAGAAGCTTTCTTGACTCTAAATATAGCCATCTTAATGGGATCCATGCTGCCCAGAGCTTGCTGTTAATTAACCCACAGGGATATTCAGTGACATATTGTCATACTTAGTTTTCAGTCTCTGCAAAATGGGGATAGAACTTTGCCCTTATGTAGGATTTTAATTAAGTTTTGAAGTGGGGAAGGATCTGACATGCTGCGGAATGAATGCCAAGGTGAAGGACAGCCAGGGCAAAGGGCTGGCCAAGGCCTTGCCACTCTCTTAATGTTAAGCTGCTGCTTTGCAATGCTTGCCCCTGTTCTTCCAGTGTAAGTAAACCTTAAAGCCTTGAGTAGAGCCTGTAAATCTGTCATTCCAGAATACTTTTACAGAATAAAGACTAACATACTGTTAAACAGAGGTCTTTTACAACTCACTACCATCTGAGTCATTTAGTAACTTTTTAAAAGTGAACCCTTGCACAAAACCAAGCTGACTGGAATTAAAACAAACTTACTTCATTAAAATTTAAAATGTGTTTTAAAAACCTGTACTGTGAAGAAAGAAACTTGATTTTAAGTAATAAACATAAATTCTTATTTATCATGTTTTGTAAATACTCAAAAGAGGAAAACTACTCTGGTATATGTATCCATATTCTCCTGGATTAGTTTAGACAATTATAAGTAGGAACTTAGATTCTTAATGTGCTTTTTTTTTGTTAGAAAAGCGTGAATGATGATGTATTTACTACAGTGGGATGTTTCAATGTATTAGATAAAAATATATATGTCCATACACATAACTGCATGCGCATAGGATTTTTTTGCACTTAGGTGCACAAAACAGCGTTTTTAAGAGTTGAAAGGTGACACCACTTTCCATATAAGAAGTAGGAATTGCCTCCTCCCTTAAACTCATGCAGTGTTATTAGAGGATTCAAACAGCAGATACAGGGTGAGATGCTTTCTGTGCATGTTTTGGAAGATAAATGTTCTTTTTCCTCTTTAAGCATATTGGATGAGGCAGTGTTAGATTAGCACCTAAATACAGGCCTCAGATAAGGCAGGAGTTGTCCTTACTGGGAAAAATAGGATGCTGCTGCTGCTTGCCTGTTTTACGTAATGGTCAATCCAGTAATTGTTTTCTGAGAACATTTCTGCCGAATTATCCTCCTTGGACAAGGTTGTTTTAAGACTCTCATCAGGGTTTTATGTGTTTGCTTAAGGCTTTGAGTACCTCAGCTGTGTTGGCTGGTGCTGTGCCATGGCCATGAGGCAGTACTTCTAAAGATACATATCTACATTAGGGATTAGGCAGCAATTTAAGGTTGGTTTTGAGGTTCTCGCTATACATTTGAATCCAACATTTAGATCCCAAAGTGGCAGTTGAGCAATCTCTATTTAATCCTGAAGCTTGTAAGTGACTGACTATTCAAATGTTTTTATGCAATGTGCAGAATCAGAGCATTAAGCAAAAATACTGTTTCTTGTGATTTCCGCCCCTCCCCCCTTCCCCCAGTTTGCATAATTGTATGCTTCCTCTTGTATTGCTAAAGCTTCCTTTTCTTCATGCTTTAGTCCTATTTTTGTCTGCACAGCAGTTTGAAAGATGTTACATTTTTCGGAACTAAAAGTAACTTCTTAATTAGGACACCCACTTTTTTTCTTGCTACAAACTAAACACCCTAAAAGTCAAAGATAATTTTAAACGAAAACTTCTGCAATATGCTTCACTTAAAACATGCTTTCTGAATGTCATTTTACCTAGCTGGTTGAACCAGAGTGAAAGAACTTGTTCAGTCACCTTTCTGATCTATGCTTCTTTTCCCCCTCCCTTTTTGACGATATTTCAGGAAACTGTCACCAGCTTTCCATCAAGCACTACTGTCTTTCTGTCGGATGTCAGCAGACAGCCGTTTGGGATCAGAGGTATATTTCCCAGTTGATGTAAACTAGAAGATCCTTTATACTGCATGGCAGCAATAGTTAAACAAGCAATAATTGCTTTGAAACAAGACTTACTAACATATATGGAGAGAGAAATTTATGTGCATGGAACTTAAGAAATAAGGATATGCTTTCAGATTTTTAGCTTAAATATGAAACCTAGTGATAGATATGTAGTTACTGGGAAGTTTTGAGTCTCTGCAAGTAGATTCATGCTTTTGAAGTTACTGCCAGATCAAAAACTTACGGCTTAATGTGTGTGAGTAAATTAAATATTTTCTGGTAAGTGATCAGCCTGCTGCAATTCTTATTATTCCTTTGACAGGATATTTTTCTGTTCCTGTGCTTCATTTAAAAAAACCCAAACAAACAACTTGGTTTTCTAGGTATCTCGGATTGCAGACAGTGAAAAAAGTGTCATGTTAATGTTGGGACGCTGCCTGCCTCATATTGTTCCTAATGTGCTGCTTGCAAAGCGAGAGGTGAGGAACCCTGAAATTTTACTTTTTATTTTTACCAGGATGTTTTCTTGTTCATTTTGAAGATGCTGTGTCTAATGTAATGAAAATCTGTTACTTGCAATCATGTTCGTTCTTTTGTGCATGCATCTCTGCTCCTAGAAAATGGTTTTACACCTCTGTCAGGTGAGTTCAGTAAACCTGCATGGTATCCTAATATTTCTTCCTTTGCTTAAGGCACCCATTAGCATTCAGCAAGACTAACTGTTACTGTAGCTCCATCTGTTTGTGCTAGCACAAATGTATTTGTTAGAGAAGACCATGGTTAATGTGTGTTATAAAAAGCGGAGGATGTAAGTTCAAATATTAAATTTGGTTTATTTTATCTATCAGTTTTAATAAGGATTAATGTTCAGGTTCTTTTGCAGCACTATGTACTTCAACAAAAAATTTATTTTACTGTCTTTTTCTGGAAGCTCCATGTATCAGCCAAGATAAGGTTCATCAAAATCGCACCTTCATAAGAAAATTAGCAATCTTGCTTATATGTTTTCCTTAAATTTAAAATGAAGCTAAATAAAATTATGAAAATGTAATGTTTATTTTGAATGTAAATAAAGATGGTGTTTTGCATAATCATTCATACTATATAGTGTAGAAAAGGAAGACTGTGAATGAAGATGGAAAAAAAAATGACTGGTTTTGTATTGCTTTGTTGTAAATATTGCACATTCGCAAATGTGTAAAAAATAAAAATAAGAAAATATATCAAACAAAAATTCAGTGACCTTGTAGTTGACACTGAAATAAAGGGTTAGAAGTAGCATAGCTTGTTGAGTAAGTTTTAGTCCTTGTTGAGGGGACCTACAGTATGGTAGACTTAGTAGTGCGTTTTGCATAAATTCATTTTAAGGCTTTGAAAAATCCTCAAGAAATTTGTACTGATCCTATAATCTAAAATTTCATAAGATATGAGTAATTATCAGCAGTTGACATGGTAAGTTTGAGACGTACCACATTTTAAAAGTCTCAAAACTTTATAAAAGGGGTTTTTTTTCTGAGGGGGTGGGGGTGTTAACTGGGTGCTCTGGAAATGGTTCTGTTAGTAGTCTTCCAGAATAATTCTGTGAATGTTCCTGGATCAGTGCTTAACTTCTGATTTCTTATTTATTCCTTTCCTTCCCTCTGCTTGGCAGGATATGGTATTTTGGCTTCTCTTCACAGCTTGTAGCATAGTCTGTGTAATGCATTTAATATTTTTGTGACCTTTTAGGCTATTTCCTACTTATTTTGTTCTACAGTTGAAGTTACATTTGATTACACGTATTTTCGCCTTAAACGAATCATCTGTTTCAATTTGATTGAAAAAGCCACAAGTGAGAATTGTGTAACTGGATTGCATGGGATGCTTAATGTTCCGAGAATTGAAATTTGCTTTAAAAATAGCTTTTCTCAGTTACCACCCATTGCTATAACTATTGTAATGTTCTTTCAGATGTAGTCATGGAATTTGAAGGAAAACTTGGGTAGACCATCTGTTAGTATTTGTTAAGATCAGTATTACGAAAAGCTAACCTAAGAACTAGGCTTTCTTCAACAAGGTACAACTGTGGGTCTTGTCCAAAAACAACCTTATCATGAGAGAGTCTTAGAACAACTTTACAGGGAAGTGGTGTAAAAATATACCAAAAGATCACTAATTTGAGAAAGATATGTAACAGGTTCGGGTTATAATGCAAAGTGATCGCCAGTCTGCTCTGAAAAGATACAGTGGTAGTATTTAAGATCTTAGACTGTCTGTGTGTTAGACATGACAATTAAACACAGTTTTGTGATGACTCCCTGAAGTACCTATCTTTGTTCTTTAAGCATCCATCATGTTGAAACGGGTTACAAAATCTTAAGCTGAAAATGTGCTATGCATTTTCAGTTTGGAGAAACTGGGTTTGTGGAGGTTGACAGTCTCTTGGTAGGTATTGTCCTTTACCAGAGATTCAGAAGCCATTTCTCCAATGCTTTTAACCCTCCTTTAAGATCAGTAGCAGCCTGCCTAACTGATCCAGTAAATACTACAGTTGACATCTGAGTGACCAGCTAATGGCAGAATGTCTGACGCATTTCTGAAATTATATATGTTATTTTTGTGTATTGGTGCAGCTTTAATTGTTCTTCAATGTCTGTAGTTTCAGTTCCAATGGAAGATAAGAAAAAAGGAAAAATACAGTATTGAGTAGGGTGGCTGAGGAGATCGTTTTAGTTGTTTCTAAAAGAGCAGTTCAACTGGGTAAAATCAATAATGCATAAGATAATTGCCTGAAAGCAATTCGTAGTCATTAAAATTCCATGTATCAATATATAAATTTAATTTTGTTTTTATCCCAAAGGTCTAGTTTATCCGAACTGCTTGAAAACATGTATGTCAATGTTTAGATTTGTATCTAAATGCACTCACAAACAAAGGAGATACTGCAAGCCAAATAGTAATTGGAATGAACAGTAACAAAATGCTAAAAAACTATTCTTCAAAAAAAGCCCCTATGGCTGGGAATGCAGTCTGTGATAATGCTTCGTGCAGATGAGCAGCCTGAGTTCATAAAATTTAATCTGCATTGGAATCTGCTTCCTCTGTTTTGTTTTTACCACTTAAAACTAAAACATGTTTTAAGATTTAAAAAAAAAAAAAAACAAAACAACCATCTTCTATTTGTCAGGAGGTATACCAGATAAAGATCCCTTTGGCTAAACTGTAATTAGAGAAGACCAATCTTTTAAAATTTTTTGCAATAACTAATCAGTGCAATACTGATTTCTCACCCTTTATAAGATGTAAAAATCAGTATCTTTTTGTCAGGTAACAGGAGTAACCTTGTTTGTATGTACAACTTCCACGCTCTGCAGTATGTAGTCCTTTAGCAGAGTTTGGGCCAGAGTAAACTTCTTGGCTTAATATCAGGATCTTGTTACTCTTGTTCTTAATCAAGAAACACTTTTCCTTATTTATACCTTTCATCTCACCTATTATTCCAGGGTTAATTTCTGTAACTTTCATTTGTGTTATGCAAACTTAGCAAAATCATGATAGTAATGGTTCATTGAATGTGCACCACTAAATTTTTATACTGAGAAAGTATTATTTATATAGAGTTCAATATGTTAAAAATAGAGTTTCGCATTTATTTCTTTGCAAAGTTGAAGCAAACTTAATGCTGAATCTGCAAACTCTGAATGGGTGCTATTCTTGACTCTGCTAGAAGTAAGTAATGCTGTGGATTTAAAGTTGTTCACGTTAACGTGTAGTAACTACACAGACATCAGCGAGGCACTTCCGTTCTCTGGCATTTTTTGTAGGTAGCTGTCTCTTAAAACACAATAGCGCTGAATATCTTATTACAGATTTTCATGTCAGTCTTATGCTTTAAAAGCCATAAAATATTGGCTTTGTTAAAAAATGTAAAAGAACGTTGTGTCAGAGCTTGGCAGTATATTTAAGTGGCTGTTTCCAGTTGCTGTGTCAAGCAGATGTCATGCTGGTTGGATATAGATAAAGGTATATAAGTTTGAGTTCCTGGGCATGAAAATTGTCAGCCATCAATATCTTATAAATGACTGTTTCTGTTTCGCAGAATAGGGAAGAACAGAAAAATTTAAATGAACAATTAAAATATTTTCTGTTACACCATAAAACTTAGATTGTGGTAGGCTTGTATAGATTGTGTTTCTGAAAAATATGGATAGTGTTGACCACAACCTGTTTGCTGGTTTGCTTCTGGTTTATGTGGGGTGTTGGTTTTGGTTTGGGGAGCTTTTTTATTTGGGGGTGGGGTTGTCCCACCCACACATAAGAGAGAGACATTACCATTTTTTAATTTAAGTCCTTTAGTTCCCCTCTCTGGATATGAGGGGCTAGCGTAGTTTTCTTAGAATGGAATAGCTCAATCTCAGAGTATCCTTTTCATCTCTAGTCGAAAAGCTGATGTCTTTCAACACCATGTCTTTAAACGTAACGTAATTCATGGATGCAAAGAGTTGAATTTAATGTTTATGAATTGAATTGCCAATTATTACTAGTTTTATCACAGTAGTTTTATATGCATGTTTCCAAAAAAACAGTAGATATAAACAAAGAAGTACAACGTTTTTTTTTCACACCCATATCTGCATTGATTCTTATGTAAAAGCATCCCTTTGGGATCTACAAGAGGCTTAATTTGGATCCTGGAATAATAATCTAATCCCATGAAATGTAATTAGAGTTGTGATTTTAATATTAATAAGATAAGTAGCACAAAGTTCTAAGTCATGTATAAATTCTATGATTAAATATTTTTTCATTTTAAAATTACAAGGATGAATTCCGAACTTCAAATACGTTCTTGTGCAAGAGTATTGCATATCAGTAGTTTGTTAGTACCTGCCGCTGTTTCGGTTGGTGCATATAAGATTATTTTATTTTATTTACTGGTTGTCAGAGGCTAAGTTACAGACAAATTTTAACATAGCATTGGTTCACAATATAAGCATTGACTATTAGAGGAAATTAAAAGGGTCACATTTACAAAGTCGATCATAATGTCATCCTGGTTTGTATATAATGTTGTCATCTGTTTGCCATATTATTACATTAATATTTGAAATAGTAAAAAAAGATTACTATCCTAAGCTATTGAAGTAACCAGTCTTGACACTTAACACTAATTAAATTTATTCTTTGACATAATTATTGTGCTTATGAACACTCTAACAAAAAGACACTAATTAGTGGGAGAAACTGAGATGTAGATGACTTTTGTCAGAATGATAAACAAAAAAAATTATAATGAAGGCAACAACACAGAAGATTCCTCGCTACCTTGTAAGAAAATTGTCAGCAAAATAGACAATGCTTGCTGTAGAATGCATTTTTAAAAACCCCAAACATTAATATTTTAATACTTTTAATATGTAGGAGGAACTGTTTTGCATATAGTTGAGGTGATACCAGTTACCATTAAAAAGCCGCCTTCTTTTGACCGTAATTAAGGGCTGCTCCATATGCCCATGTAAATGTTGCCTTTATTGAGAACTTGAATCAGCTCAAATAGTGAATCCTGTTCAAAGATAACAGAATATGTTGTTATAAGTTAGGGAGAAGTTATCCAACGGTAATATGGTGGAAAAAAATGTGAGTTTTTCTTTGGAGAGACCTGTGTGGACAGTTAACGCAGAAGTAGAACAGAGAGAAGACAGGCCGTTTCAGTTCTCCTGTGCGATGTGTTAGGTCAGCTTCATAGCCTTGTCCGTCTTTCACCTATATGTAGCTTATCTCACAGCCTTTTCAGTAGTGGAGGTGAGACTTTTGACACATGATGTTTTGTTTCATCAAGTTGCAAGTGCTGACAATGTTGTAATGGCAGTCTGTTTGACATCTAATGGGAAAACAGTATCACAGTTCTGAAAGTCACTCCTCCTGATATTGTTGACTAATACTAGTGTGAACTAATCAGTTTTCCTAAGTCAGAGGCAAAAGGGAAAAGAGGGACTTGGGGATGAACAGGACGTTTAGGAAGGATCCCAAATTAAATAGAGGGAGGGTTGTTGGGTTTTTTAAAATTCATGTTCATGCTTTATGACTGTCAGCACAAGTGGTATTCCTTCCCAAGGAAGGCAAAGTGTTTCAAATAGCACTGGAAGTCCTCTCCTTGATTATTAATAATTATATACAGTCTCTATAACAATGTTACGAACTTTCCTCTTGAATTTAAACAGCCAAATGCTAATATTATTGTGTCTTACTGGAAAATTACCACTTTCTACAGCACTTCTCTGTTTTTGAGAATGAAAAATCTGAGATTTATTAAACAAGTCTACATCTGAGGCATGGCCCTTAGCAACAGGAAGGAATGAGCTCGAACCTGCCTGTAGGTTGTTTTTTGTTCTTAATCATTCTGAATATCCCAAGAAGAATCTGTCCCCTTTTAAGTCTTTGGGAGACTTCACTTGACCTGTTTTGTCTGTCTATGAGAGCAGTTTTGTTCTTCTTGTCCTGCAGAAAGTCCCTTTCGCCTCCAGTTTTACCTTCCTGTCCATTAAGTCTATAGGGAGCACATAAATCACTGTTCAAGACTTCTCACTGTTTCTCCACTCCCCTTAATAGAAGGAACTGTAGAAGCACTGATGCAGCGATGCAGAGAACACTCTCTTCTCCCATAGTATGCATGAAAGAATGTGACCAATGGACAAGAAAATACAGCTAATTCCGCCAGCTATAATAACCAGCTTTCTGCAAGGTAAAGAACCAGCCTTGTATCTGCCCCATGTCAATGGTGTTAGGTTACTCATTAGCCTTTCACACACAAGGTAGTAGTATCTAGGTGAATATTCGGAGATGTTTTCCTTTCATACAGACTCAGCTGGAAAAAGACAACTTTGTTAACTTCCTTAAATTTGAAAAGAAGCTTTAAAAAGAAGACAATAAAGCTCATGGCACTGTTTTGAAATCTGGCAGTAGTTCTGAGTGAGCAGTTGAGATTTCTGAGTAGGGCCTCAAACATACTAGTAAAGTGAAGTCAATGTGATGGTTTCAACAGATGAAACAAAAACCCCAGATCATAAAAAATATACATGTCCCATTTCATGGGGTATATTCATTTTTAAAAAATTCTTTATAAGGAGTACTTAATAATTGCAAGAGCAATTGGATAATGTGAACTTAGGGTAGATTTCAGAAAGTTAGAACTCAGTAAAGTAACACAGGGTTTTTTGATTTAAAGGTTTTTCCATGAGCTATATTCTTTATGGTGAAGCTAGTAGTTATGTTGTATATCTACAAATTGCAATCTGATTTCCTCTTTAAAAGATCTTAGCTTAATGTATAAGTAGTGGTATTTAGAGTGGCAGGTTTTTGTTATTTTTATAATAATTTTTCAAATCTTTTTGAGTTCAAACAGTGTTTGCAGGAAAGAAAATGCTTCTGTGAATTACAAAAAAAAAAAAAGTTAAATAGGTTAAGCCCCCTGCCTTCTCAGAACTTTAAATGGGCAAAAACTGAATGTTAAGTATACAAAAAATAAAATCTAACATGCCAATTCTAGGGGGAAAGGAGCTGTCAGCTGAAGAAAGTTATTTAGCTCTTCATGCGATGTAATTTGTAAAGTTTCTTTAATACAGGTTTTCAATTCACATTATTTTGCGATGTGCTACACTTACTTAAAAACAAACACCAAAACTGGCTCACTTAAAAATATTGAGAAATAGAAATGTCCAAATTGTTCAAATTTATTTCTCATTTCTCCTTCGGTACTTGCAGATTTTTAAGTGGGGGGTAGGATATTTCCACATTCATTCCTCTGCCTCATCATAAATTCCCTCATCTGTACCATAATTGGGTTAAATATTGCTGAAGTATCTTGCAGAATGTTAAAATACATTTTAGGATGTGTCTCGGCCATCTTCAGGGGGGAAAAATAGCATGCTGAGTAGAATTCTTGTCAAATGAAAACAAAAGCTTACAAGGAGTTGACTAGCTTAGGCAATGCTCTGAAATAGGGTATTGTTCTATGTTTAAAATAAACATAGCACTTCCTGTTTAGGAAAATAAAAGTTGAGCAGTGAAGGTGTCTTTAATGTTTCCACGTGTCCACCTTGTTTTAATAGGCTTACTCTCAAGAACATCATGTATGCCTTTGAATGCGTGCAAGAAGAAATTGGCACATCCCTGCAAAGTTATTACAAATAACTATACGTTTTTCCAGGTTTTGTATAATCTTTCCTAGTAACTTCGGAAGTGTTTTCCCACTGTCATCTGCTTGTTTGTCACAGCTTATTAATTCACAAAAAGCTTGTCTGCTGAAAGTGACTCAAAAGTATGCGGCAGGTGGGAGAGGAAGCCTCCAGTTTACTTGCCCATGTTTTCTCTGCTGACACCTAGGTTTGTCTTGTTCTTTTCAGCCGACGTCCCAGTGTGGTGCTTCTGTCCCTAAGATATTAAATCACCTAGAAATTGTGTGGCTTCGAAATTCAGTTGGAGTAAAGGCTTGCATCAACAAGGTCAAGGAAAGGGACTTCCAGTCCATGTTTTAGAAACATTTGTTTCTTCTGGGAATGAATACCACGAGCTTTGAAGGCATATTTAGAAAGGAGGAGGTCTTCACTACTGTGAACAGCCTTATATTTTCTTTCAGTTAATGTTTTACACAGTATTTTCTTGGTAGTTTGTTCCTTTGGGGAATTGTATTGCTCTAAAAAGAAAATTCAGCTTCAGATATTGCCTCCTTATTGAAAAAAAAAAAACAAAACAGCAAACCTTTAAAAAAAAATCATACAGTTCTCAGTCAACACAAAATAGAGGATATCTGTCTGCAGTCACCTTTACCAATGTATGTTTCTCAGTGCTTATTCAAACTTGTGCACAAAACTGTGTGCATGCTTAATTGGAAATTCTAATCTTTAACTCCATGGCATCAGAAATAGCTTTTTCCGTAGGAGTTTTGTTCCATAGATGTCTGTGGAGCTTGCTTCAGTTCATTAGGTAGTGAAGACAATTTAAACCATGATTGTCCACTAATTCTGGTTACAGGTGACCTGCGTATACTAATTGTAATCTTTTTAGAGCTTTTTATTTTATGTGCTGGTTCTCCCCTGATCTTTCCTAGCAGGAAAATAATTCTAACTTTTGTAGACCTTCACTTTTTTCAGGTCACTTAATAAGAGATCAAGACTCTAAAACATCTTCTCTAACTGTTTTGATGTTATGTGGCTAGATTTATCTTCTTAGTTTCTTTTGCCAGTGATGAATACATGCCCAAAGCGTTTTTACTTTGTTTGGTTTTCCCCTACCCACAACTTTTTAGGAATTGATCCCACTCATACTGTGTACAGCCTGCCTCCATCCTGAACCCAAAGAGAGAGATCAGCTTCTACACATACTGTTCAATTTGATCAAACGACCAGATGATGAGCAAAGGTGTGTTTGCGTTTGTGTGTTGCGGGACAAGAAGGAACTTTTTTTCTTTGTCAAAGAAGCAGAACTAATAGAAACTGGATATTATTGGATAATTTTAACCAAGTTTCACTTAAGCTGATATTTTGCTGGTATAGTGTTGACAAATTTATGCGGACTTTGGGACTTTCCATTGCCATGATCTGTACTTTCTAGTTACTGAAATGTAAGAATCTGCTTGGTAAGCTTCAGTGTAACGTTTCAGTTCCTTTTTTGTTTAAAGATGAACTGAAACACTTTGTTAAAATGAGCTTTAAGATCACAATTCTTAGCAGTGGTTGATATAGAAATCAAAACAGCATTTTTAAGCCTCTTAGTGTATCTTAGTGATCTATATGTTTGTAAGTTAACTATCATGTTTAGTTGGGGAAAACAGCATGAGAAAATAGTACTCTTCCTACTTACCGTTCAGTACCTGAGTACTGTTCAGTATTCAGGTAGCAATAAAAAATTCAGAAGACTGAAGCAGTGATTTAGTTCTGACAAGTGTCAAGAGCTTTGTTTTATTTTGGTTAAGACTTTGAAACAAAGTGTACTTTTTATTTTGTTTTATAAATGTGGTTCTTCCTTAGTACTCAGGAAATGTGACTTTGTTTGTACTGATCTTGATAAGAATATCCTTAAGGTTGAAAGACAGCACCCTGGCTGGTATGTTTCCTTCTCTGACTGTGGAAAGATTTTTCATATTTGATCTGTAGCTCTTCCATTATTTTCATTAGAGAAGTTTTGTAAAGCATCTGTATCTATCGTTGCTCTATTCTGTCTTCAGACAAAACAGGCTTTATGGAATAGGTAGAAAGCATTTCTTTTGAAGATTCTCTGAAACTGAAGTGTTTTGGTGTCTTTCTAAATTGTTCCCATGGTAAAATTTAGAGATGAGGTACAATTGAAAGAGATGGCTTTGGAGACAAAAAAATGCATAAATAAGTAAAAGCAACTTGTAGCACAGTGGCACCATGCAGATTGAAATTACAAAAAGATGCAGTCCTTGTTCTAGTTCAGATTCATTAGAAATCTGCTTCTGAGACATCTACCATTATTTAAAATGTTCTGAATGTCCCGTGCAGATTGAGAAGTTGAAATTATTTTGTGGTTGAGGGGGGAAGGAAGTTACATCTCGCTTGTAGTCTCTTGTAGTTAATTGCCACAGGATTGGTGGCCTATCAAGTAGATTTTTCATATGCCTGTTTAGCTGTAGTTAGGTGTGTCTTTTCCAGCAGCTAAGAAAGAAGAAAATCCAAGCTTCTTTTTCCTTGAAGCTGTTCGTTCTTTGTTGTGAGTTAAGAGACTCATATCTAAAAATAACTCATTTTCATCAGAAATTTGGGAAGAATATTCTGCCACAACCTCCAGGACAAAACCTGTGTGTACATAATATACATTTACACACATTAAAATTATAATCTGTTTTAAAGGTGCCATAACACCTGACTGAAGAATAAGTAAAATTCCATCAAATAAGAGATTCTGAATACAAATTAGATAGAAAATACTTATTCAGAATTTCAGTCGGTTTTTTATACTTATATATTTGTATGGAAGTGTATTATGCATGCTTGTTTTTTATCTAAATAAATTTAAATAATATTTTAGCAGTCTTGTGTGATATGAAGTAAGCAAAGACATTCAGGTTTAGTCACCAGAACAATGGTATTAATTATCTCATATGTTGTTTGTTTACCTTGTGCCATACTGTACAGGCCTACCTTATACATTAAAGTAGCAGTTGATAACAAGTTGACTTTTTAAATTTGTTAAATGCAAGAGATTGAAATGTGACATTTTATTTCTAATAATGAACCCATTAAAATAAGTATTTTACTTTAAATGTTTGACCTTGTAAAGTACGTTAACCATTATGCGGAAAGCCTGTATTATACTTCTTGCCTATGCGAGAGGCTTTTTGGTGCATGCAGGTGTAGCATATTGCCATAGTCTTGTATCCTAATGTTATATTCAACAAAGCCACTTTTATCCTCAAGGCTTTGCTCATTAATGTACTATTCAACTTTTCAAAATGTATCAAATTCTCTTCTGCAAAGGAACAAATATGTGTTAGCTTTACTTAAACTTCTTTTTGGACAATTATGTTGGTTTTGGAAGCTAAGGAGCCATGAAGAAGTCAGATTAATGTTGGGGTCTTCTAGGACAAAGTTAAAACATAGTTCAAAATGTGAACTCTTGAAGATTTCCAAGTTATGTACCCAGAAGCAGCACTCTTAAAGAAAAGAAGCTAAAATACATTAAGCTTAGTGTATCTAGTATGACTTTTCATTGGTCATATGATGCCACCTCTTACAGTGCATACATAACTTGCTGACATATTAAGGAAAACTCTAGTAAAAAAGTTTTTAACATAACCTTTAGGAGTGACAAAAGAACCTTGAACTGTGTAATATAAGATTGGATTGCTTACCAGTGCATGCAGTCACTTTCTAAAACCTCTAGAAAGAGTTTAGAAGTGTTAAATTATGTCTGTTCTACTCTAACTTCTGCCTTGTTCCTCTAGTCTGATTCTTGATTTCACTTTGGTTTCTGTACTGATGAAGCAAACTAGTGCTCTGTTGAATCATACTGATTTGCTTTATATTCTTGCCTAAGTGATTTTAAGTGCATAACCTGGAGAGAGCTCTTTGAGGAAAGGATTCCCAGCATCTTGTTAACAAAAGAGATTATGACAATAAGGATAAAGAAGTTTTTCCCATATCCATCCTAGACTGCAGTTTTTGCAACAGCTTAGCGTTAACAGTTTTTGTTTCAATGACCTGTTGTTGAGATCCTTACAACCTGTCCTTCTCCTGAAATACCGACTGTTGTCATATACTTTTAAGATGGTTACAGTAAAATTATTTAAAACATTATTTTTTAATATTTTTGCAATATCTTAAAGTTCCCTACTTTATAGGCAAGGCAAAAGGAAATCTGAGTTAATTTTGAGATTTCATGGAACTTTTTTGAGAAGATTTGATTTTAAAGAAAAATTATATATTTTGGTTTTCCCCATTTTTAATGCAGAAAATTTCAAGCGATTACTGTATTCTGCTATTTGCTTTTTTAATATCTTGTAAAAGTATATTCTTTTGCCCAGTTTTGTGATTAGGTGCAGTGTGTAAAACCAAAGACAGGCATTTGAATAACTATTTTGTTTGTTGTAGAACTCAGAATTACCAGAGGTTTTTGTCTCCATATTGCTATCGCATATCAGCTGTTGATTTCTTGAGTCTTATCTAATCATTGCATTTTTGTTTTCCCCCAACCTTTTTACCTTGATCAAAGGTCTAGTTCTCTGTACATGGAGGGGGGAACCACAACCAAAACCAAAGAACTTGCTCTGATTTTGGCCTAAAGAATGCTGGGGGAAAAAATCTTTTTATTAGACTATTTCTCCCTGAAAAGATTCTGAAAAAGGGTCTTTTTTGATGGAGTATATTGTATAACTGGTTAAGAAATAACCAGCAGAATCTCTGCCTTTCAACCTTAAGGGCATACTGTTAGCTGCAGTAAATATTTAGGAGTTTAGACATGACACTAAAATAGTAACAAATTAATTCTGGCTTACTTTCCACAAAGTAATAATGAACAAATTCTCAGTGGTGTCCTGATCTTACTGTGGAGGTGATAAAATGAGTGTCTCATGTCCCCGCATTATCGTTTGAAACTGGTTATTTAAGTGTTGATGTAAGCACTAAAAGTAAATAGAACTGGTGAATTTGCGTGCAAAGTTGCTATCATTCCAATCCTATTAACAGGAGAATAGTTAGAAGTAAAGAATCTTAGCAAGATAAACGCTCATTGAATAAAAGTTAAAATATCACAAATGACAGTTAAGTACAATTTTATTGAAACTTTAAATAGATCTCTGTGCCTATGAAATTGATGGAACAACAGCGATTTCTTGTAAATGTTGAGGAAAGTTAAAAAATGCAAGAATATAAATACAAATGACTCACATGATCGTAGATACTGCTGATTGATTAATTGCTTGCCTTTTATAGTAGGCTTTTCTGACAAGAGTAAAGTCCAGTATTTTGGGAGAGATGACAGTAACTTGCATGTTAGAATGCTGCAAAACCATGTCATGAAAGAATTAAGTTAGTTGTTTTGAACAAAGTTCATTAAATCTCACGAACGTTTCTAAATAAAAGCAGTATGTGTACTTGACTAAAATACTGATAGTATGATAGTATTAAGTAATTTAGATCCTGTTACTGCGTGATGAGTCGTAGTATTGAGTAATAAGAATTAAATGAGAGATTTAGCCAGAGATTCCCAATCTCAGACATCAGGAAATCAGCGATTCCCAAATCGGAGATTCTCAGGCTCTGGTTCATGGACTTTGGGATCTGCAAGTTTCTGGAAAAGGCATATTAAATAGAAAACAAGTTAGAATCGTAGTCAGTGTGTGATGTGAAATTTTGACTGTAGGCAATTACCTGTTGCCTGACAGCATCTGCTTTTCCTAACTTAAAGCATATATTTTATATATTATAGAACTTTATAAACAGATTAAAGCTTTAAATTTATGTTTTCAGACAGATGATACTGACTGGATGTGTGGCATTTGCCCGACATGTTGGACCAACACGTGTAGAAGCTGAGCTTTTACCACAGTGTTGGGAACAGGTAACTAATTATTTTGTGCTTTACGCTGGAAAAATAGTTAAAAATTCACAGAAGTTGAGTTTTATTTGTTTGGGGAGGGGGGTTGTTTTGGTTTTGTTTTTCAATGAATGGCAATTCAAAGTATTTTTCAGAAAGATTTTTGGATGTTCTTTGTCCTTATTATATATACTTCTATATAACATTAAAAGGAACTCAGAAGCAGAAAATTTGTCAAAGACTATATGGAGGTTCTAGTTACCTGCATATGTATGTTGTATTGAAATGTAGATGTGCACATGTTCATCATCAGTGTTGCCTAACCTATTGCCAGGTAGGTGCCTTTATAATTTGTACTGTAATTTCCAGATTGTCGGAAATCTGTTTTCATTCAAAGATTTCATTCGCTGATTTTTATATTGTATTATAGCCCCTGGAGCAGTGTCCACACTTCAGCTAGTTTAAATTCTTAAACAGAAAATTAAAGATCAAAGTAGTCAGAAGTAAGTCCCCTGTAGATGGGCATGATTTTACACCTATAAGATCAGCCTGAAGTTTACATGTGACTTCTAGAATCACAGTGACCTTTTCCACAGATATTCTAAATTAATAGAAATAACTGAACAACCAAACTGAAATGCTCTTACTGTTTCATCTGAGGCATAGAAACAGAACAACATGAGTTCAGGTGAAAATTCCTACCATAATGAAGAAAAGGGAGTTCATCATTGCCTAAAAGACGGTGAATAACTAAGCCATGACAGTGGTAATGCTTGCTTTGACAGCACCGTCTTTCTGGTCTGATAATTGTCTACTGTTTCTTGCATGATGCAGCCATCTGTGTTTCACAATAAAGTCCAAGCTTTAATAGTCTTAATGCTTTCTGACAGTAGAAGTACATATTATATGCAGCATTTGTGCTTATATGTATGACTGATGTATCTACTGATTAAATGAAGGACTCATGGCAATAGTAGTTGAACACAAAATAAATCAAATTTTGCTTTTTTAGTCCTTCTCATGAAATTTAAACAGTGTTTAAAAAAAAAGTCTCACCTCTGTAAGCACATATCTTCATCATACCAGTTTCTTGCTAATTGCTGATGCAAAAGAGAAACCAGTCCAACTGTAACAGTACAGCATATCAGGCTGCCAAGCCATATGTCATCATGCGGTTATTTAATGCAGTTTGCCAGACTTTGTTTGCAGTACTGAAACCAGGTCATTATTTTCTTCGGCAAAATACCAGCTAAATCTCATTGTCCCAAGACTGAGTTTGTAGAACGAACTCAAAAATACACATAATTTTCTACCTTTTCTCAGTAGATGCTTTAATCATGAAAGCATTCATGCAGTTGGTCTCAAACCAAAAATTTATTTACAGATGCAGAGGACTGGGCCCTCAGAAGATTCAGCATTTTCATCCATATGTTCTGGAGCTCAGAGTTATCAGGCTAGTCTTTGTGATCTTTCTACCTGCTCTTCACAGGTAGAATTTGGTAGTTGCTTCATCTGAGTTTAGATCAAGGCTCTGTGAACACTAACAGTTCCCTCAGAACTAGTGACCAGTTAATTGGCTTCCAAAATTGTACTACTCTTATTAAAGACAAAAGGAAAAGAAATGTTAATAAACATTTTACAGTTGTGTTTAAGTTTCCAAGGGCTAATAATCTTCCCTGAACACAAAACTTGCAGAAATTTGAGTCTCTCTTCCTCCAGTGTGTCAGTACGTCTTTGCAATATCAGGGATGATATTTATATTGCCTTACCAGTCCACCTAAACCAGGTGAAACTAATCTTTGCCGTTTCCTCAGGTAGACAGAGCTCCAGAAGGCAAAGTGTATCTCTGTTACCAGTAGGGAATTTGCATTTGGAAAGATGGCACATAAGTCAAAGATACTATAAGTATTAAAGCAGCCTGTTTCGTGCCCATAATGTTTCTCATCTATGAAATCTCCATACTTCCAAAAAATATTACAGGTGCCCTACTGATGAATGAATGCAAAATAATGATAGACACACTCAAAGAATGTTTTCCCATGCTTGAGAATTCAGTTTAGTCCTGAAGCTCATGATTTGTTCTTTTGAGTCTCTTTCAAATGATCTTTTCCACAATTCATTCTTGAGAGAGTTCTTGGCGATTTCAGATCAGAACATTGAGAAAGTTGAAGACACTAATACTACATCAGTGGCCAGATACCATTGTTCAGTGTGCTATGGAAATAAAGTCAAGGTAAGAAGTTGTCCAAAGTTGATTTACTACGATGTCTTCATCTGCAGTTTCTCCTAAGCCAGTAGAATTGAGAGAATCACAGAATGGCTGAGGTTGGAAGGGACCTTTGAATATCTTGTGGTCCAAGCCCCCTGCTTAAAACAGAGTTAACTAGAGCAGGTTGCTCAAGATCAAGTTCAGTCTGGTTTTGAATGTGTCCGAGGATGGAGGCTCCGTAACATCTCTGGGCAACGTGTTCCAAGGTTTGGCCACCCTCCCAGTAAAACAGAATTTCCTGTATTTCGTTTCCTCTTGTCCTTTCATTGGGCACCTCTGTGTTCTTTACCTCTCTGCAGATAGGTACAGATATTTATACATATGGACAAAATCCCTCCTGAGCTCTCTCTTCTCAAGATCAAATAATCCCAGCTCTCTCAGCCTCCCCCCATATATCAGATACCCCGTCACTTAATCAATCTTCACGTCTCTCCGCTGGACTTGCTCCAATATGTCTTTTTCTCTGTAGCTGGGAAACCCAGAAGTGTACACAGCACTCCAGATGTGGTCTCACCGGTGCTGAGTAAAGAGGGATAATCACTTTCCTTAGCTGCTGGTGATGCTTATCCTAGTGCTGCTCAGGATACTATTTGTCTTCCTTGCTGCAAGGAGTGCATTGCTGGCTCTGCTTGGTATCTGACAGGCCCTTCAGATCCTTCTCTGCTAAGCTGCTTTCCAGCCAGTTGGCCCACAGGCTGTCCTGGTGCATGGGAATTATTTCTGCTCAGGTTCAGGACTTTGCGCTTCCCTTTCTTGAACTTCATAAGAGTCCTGCCCGTTTCTCCAGCCTGTTGAGGTGCCTCTGAATGGCAGTACACCCATCTGGGTATATCAACCACTCCTTCCAGTTTCGTGTTATCTGCATACCTGTTGAAGTGCATTCTGTCTTGTCATCCAAGTCGTTAATGAAGATGTTACACATCTTCGTTGTTGGCCCCAGAATCAACCCTTGGGGTGCACCACTGGGGACTGGCCCCCAGCTGCAACCCTTTGAGCCTGTGATTAATTCAGCCAGTTTTCCGTCCAACTGTCCTTATCTAGCCCAGACTTCATCAGTTTGTCAATGAGGATGTTACGGGAAATGGTATCAGAAGTCTCACTGAAGTCAAGATAAACAATATTCACTGCTCTCCCCTTGTTCACTGAACCAGTCATCTTGGAAAGCTATCAGGTTGGTCATGCATGGTTTTTCCTATATAAATATATGCTGACTATTCCCAACCACCTTCTTGTCCTTCATGTGTTTGGAAACACTTTCCAGGATTAATTGCTCCAACACCTTCCCAGGAACTGATGTGAGACAGACTGGCCTGTATTTCACTGGATCCTCTGGCTTACCCTTCCTGAAGATAGCAGTGACATTTGCTTTCTTCCAGTCCTTGGGAACATCCCTCATTGCCACAACATTTCGTTGATTATCAAGAGCGGTCTTGCAATGATATTAGCCAGCTCTCTCAGCACTCATGGGTGCATTCCCATCAGGGCCCACAGACTAGTGTATGTCCAATTTGTTTAAATGTTTCCTGACCTGATAATTCTCTACCAAAGATAAGTCCTCTTGCTCCAGACTTTCACATGGGTTTTAGGGACCTTGGACTACTGAAGGCACGTCGTCCCAGTAAAGACCGAGACAAAGAAGGCAGTGAGAACCTTGGTCTTTTCTGTGGTAAGATGGTTGTCTTACCAAAGCTATACACTGCATAGCAAGAGAGAAAGAAATAGTCACACCACATGCATATCCTGTTTTATCTGACAGGATCAAACTATTCACATTTCCCTCTCACCTTTTTACCCTAAAATATTTTATTCACAAAGTATATTGAAACATATCACATTTCATTGTACAACCGTCACACTGGCCATTAAAAACTGACTCCATCAGAATGCAAACTTGGTTCCAAAGTGTCAATATTAAATTTGTAAGGCAGAATTTTCGAACGGCCTTTGAGTGGAAAGGGGAGGTAGCACAGGATCAAGAGGTTCTAGGAGCACAGGATCAAGAGGTTCTAGGGAATAGGAGTTGTTTTCAGTCACATTTTAGAGGCGTGACATGTTTATGCTGGACTTGAGAGCGGAACTTCAATAGCATGCAAGTACTGTTTGGCTTAGTACATGTGTCTTCTTTTGACCCCGATTGCTCAGCAAGACCTACACATCTATGCTACACTGGTTGGCTCAGAGCACTAGAGGGCACTTGTGTAGTTCTTAGAGGAACGGCGCTCCTGAAGGGCTACACAAGACCATTTCATGACATGCCAGCTCAGAAGTTATTCGTATTCTTTAGAGTACAGCAGCCCATATGTTGCATTCCACCCTTCTTTTTACTGCATATGCATACATGATTCTCTGATTCTTCTCCTACTATAAGCTCTATTTTATAGGACAATGAGAGAAGGCTGTATCTGCCTTACCTTTATGCCTCAGTGCAAGAATTTGAGGCTGCTTAGTACCTATAGGCAACTTCTACAGGCACAGGCAATGTTTGTCTTAGAGGTGCAGACATATCCCTCTGTTGCAGTTCATTCTAACCACATTTTGAATACTGTTTCTGCAAAGCAAATAGCCATTCTCTTTCTCTTTACCAGATCAACCACAAATACCCAGAGAGACGGCTACTGGTAGCAGAATCCTGTGGAGCTCTAGCACCTTACCTTCCAGTAAGTATTAATACTGGCTCTAAATACTTTGCTAGTGAAAGCAAGGTGAAAATCTGTTGCATAATGTAAACATCCTTTATCATTTTAAATATTCCCAAATGTGTATGTTATGCATAGACAGTCATATTGTCTTCTACTTTATATCACACATGTGAGATTCAATAGATTGCATTAAGGAGGAGATAGTTTCTTGTAAAGGAATACAAGTCAATCTAGCTATAAAATTTCTTTAAAAACAGTATGTTCTGAAAAAATCATCTTTGTAAAGATGAAGCAAAGGTAGTTAGGACCAATTAAGGAAATAATCTCTGAAAAAATAATTGGCACCCAATAATAGAGTTCTTCAGACACTGTGGAATGTTACATGAAGAGTACTGCCAGTCAGAAGAAGCAGCAAAATTAAGTCAGTGGTGAACT
The DNA here is from genome assembly GCF_000690835.1 of Fulmarus glacialis. Classification (NCBI taxonomy): domain Eukaryota; kingdom Metazoa; phylum Chordata; class Aves; order Procellariiformes; family Procellariidae; genus Fulmarus; species Fulmarus glacialis. The sequence goes on along the minus strand of NW_009194477.1, from coordinate 66,483 downwards.
AGAATTTGAAGCTTCAGAGAAAGAGGAAAATAACCCAAATTAAAAACCCACTTCTCCAATTCAGCAATGCAGTGATTAAAGATTCTGGTTTAAGTCTAGGCCTGTAGTAATTTTTTGCTGTTAGTTATTTTTGGTTCCATATGAATTAAAGGACCTGAGTTCTGTGCTTAGTAGGACAAAAGCCTCTCTAATGAGGCTACTGACACTTTATATTCATTCATCTTCTGTTGTAAAAACTGAATATGTAATACTCATAAAGACATCTATGGTTGGAGGAAGGGATTTTGTTTGTGAGCACTAATAGAAGTGCAAATTATTTCTAAAAATCAATATAAACCCGTATTTCTTGTTGCATTGGATTTAACAAGTATGTTTCTTGTTTACAAACAGAAAGAAATTCGTAGTTCATTAGTACTTTCCATGCTGCAGCAAATGCTAATGGAAGATAAGGCAGATCTGGTACGAGAAGCTGTGATCAAAAGCCTTGGCATCATTATGGGATATATTGATGATCCGGACAAATATCAGCAGGTATAATTTGGTTTGGGTTCTGTATGTATAAAATGTCTTCTGTAGTTATTTCATGAATAGAGGGATGCATAATTTCATTATTTTTATTAAATCTTTCAAGATACTTTTAAAAATTTTGATTGTTTATAGGAATGTTGATTTTATTGTATCACCAAGACCAAAAAGAAAACATACTTACAAGTATCATTAGAACCTCAGGTATAAGCCTTATACAGAAGGTTCTCTAATAATTCATAATTTGCCTTCAAGAACATACCACTTCATTGCCCACATGATACTATTAGCCAATTTGATATCATCACTTGCTAACAGATTTGTCTACTACAACAAAGCCTGCTTGTAGTTCAACTTAATACTACCTAATAATGTTTCAGATAAGTAAAAATGAAGAACTTCTAATCCTGTCTTTGAGTTTCTGAAGACAGAGTGGTAAAATGTATTTGTATTGATTCTGATAACTTGACTGTAGAGAAACACTAGCAGGATCATTGAACCACCTACTCTTTACCTTTGTAGATGTGGTGGGATATCTGTTGAAAGGCCTCCATGTACTACCTTGTTTTATTTTTATTAATGTAAAGTTTTAAAAATAGATTATAATCTTTTTCTAGTCTGCATGTTTTGTGTGGGAAATTTTAGGAAAATAATTACATTCTTTACTGTCTTTTGCCAGGGCTTTGAACTGCTGCTTTCAGCCTTAGGAGACCCTTCAGAACGTGTGGTTAGTGCAACACATCAGGTATTTTTACCTGCTTATGCTGCCTGGACAACAGAACTGGGAAATTTACAGTTCCATCTCATACCTACACTGCTTAATAAAATTGAAAAATTGCTCAGGGTATGTGTTCAGCTCCAATTCTACGTTGGAGAATTTTCTTTGTATCTTTATTATATATGCAGACTTTTTTAAAAAATACAAAAACGTAAATAATTCCTACTTAATGTTCTATAGGGGAAAAATTTTCTGGAGATTTTTGTTGTAACTCCATAACTTTTACTTGTCCTTTGGAAGAAGGAAAAAAATACGAACACCAAAACCCCAAAAAACAAACATATTCTGCTTTAACAATGTTTTGCTTTATAGCACAATAATCAAAGTGCAGTTCAGAAGACACTTGCCTGAGGCTGTGACCAGATGATATGTGTTATACTGAGTGCATTTGCCCTATATTTAAATTGGTTTTAAGTGTCACGTAGTGTAGTTTTTAATAAAGTGCAGTATTTATTTAAAAAAAAAAAAAAAAAAAAAAAAAAGGATTAAATGGTTTAGTTAGGTCATTTGCAATTATGAGCCAGTTTGTCTGCATGCTTGATTTGGTAGATATCTGGAAAGTTTTGGAAGATAGGGTATCTCATAACGATCGAACACACTTAACCAAGACGCTTGTTTTCAGAGTACAGGCGACTAGTTTATTCAGTTTTTAGGTGCATTGGTCTCTGAGACCAAAGATTCACATTTCCAAAATGTTCTGAAAAATGTTCTTTCGGAATATCAGTATGTTCATCGACATGAACTATTAAATTGCTTGAGTATTTTCAGTAGAAGTGACTTAAGGGTGACAGGGGGATTTGGATGGTGACACAAAGTAAGCTTGTGGTTAGTATAAATTACTACATAATTAGTGTCTCTGTGTAGAAGCTCATCACAGATGTGTTGATCTCTTGCCAGGGAATACATGCCTAAGCAATAGGTCATCCAAACCAAAAACTTTAAGTAAATGTCCTGTTTGTTTCAGGAAGGAGAACATGGCTTGGATGAACATAAGCTCCACATGTATCTGTCTGCTCTGCAGTCATTGATTCCTTCACTGTTTGCACTGGTGCTACAGAATGCACCTTTCACAAGCAAGGCTAAACTTCAGGGAGAAGTACCACAAATAGAAGGTAAATGATTAATTTCTGATATGTGGAATTTTTATAAACTTAAGTAGAATTCAGTGACACATCTCAAATCACTATTAACTGCAAAGGAAGAATTTCAGGAAATAGTCCATAGTCCACATTTACTTGGGATTTGTGTGTGTTTAAGGTTACTACATAAATATAAGTTGTAGAATCTATGTGTACACTTTAGATTTTTATAGCATACTGTCTGCACAAAAATGATTTAAGTTTATGTCCCCAAGCCTTTTTTTCTAATCCACCTGTTCTTTGTGTTGTATTTTCATACATAGCAAGTACGGAGAAAGAAATTCAGGGAACCTCTGTCATGTTGTGAATTTTCTTTCTTTAATGTTGCTGAGTTGACAGAGAGAATTTTTTTTTTGGGCAGATTCCAGCATAGGAAGATTTGTCTTGACTTGTCATGACTTTTTTCTGTGTTCCGTTTTTCCGTTTTTGGGAGAACGTCTTTCTACTTCCTTTCCTCCCTCTGCTCCTACTTCAATCCTATGAAAGAAGCCAGTCTTTCATCAGTCTGACATGAACCCTTATCAGATGTTTAACTAATTACAAATATCAGCTTATTGATGGAGAAGAAATATCTAAGTTGTGAATATTTATGGAATGATTGCCAGTAGAATAAAGGAGAACTAAATGGTATCCTTTCGGATTTTTTTTCTGTATTTACTTAGCAGTGTTACAGGCAAAATGGCTTCTTTGTGCCCAATGACATAGCTTTATGTAATCCAATGAGAGTCTTGCAATGAAATACTTTGTTGTCCTAATACACAACATAAATTGTGAAAAAAATACGGTTTTGCCTTCTGATTTGCCTTTTAAATGTTTTTTCATATTGGTGTCCCTTAGCAAATCCTTAAGTAATGCTTCCTTTTTCCACCCATTTCTATGCTTGAGAGACCTGATTATCACAAAAAAAGTTTTTATTTCAGCTCTCATTATTTCTCTTTACTTCTTAAAAGAAGCTTTTGAGAAAGCTTGGACTTCCTAAAGGTTTCTGAAGAATTGATTTCCTCTAATAGCCAATAATAGCTTAAGAAGGCTGGCCTTAGTTTCAGTTAACTCTTACAAATAAAAAATTTTATGAAGTGGGAAAAATACAGCCTAGTGCAGGAGCTTCACTCTCTGTTATGTATCTATGTAATATCTTAGCAGACTGAATGGCCTCATAGTGAAGTTATACTTAGATCTGCAATCCTAGCCTGTAGAATGTTTTCTCCTGTTACAAATAGTTTTTAAAGATATTATTGGTAATATCAGCCACATGCTGATAATAGTGCTGTGTGTGAAGATGCAAAGAAAGAGTAACAACTTTAAAGGAGAATTTGGAAAGTAGTTAGTGGTACTTAATGTATGATATTAATGTGAAGATGTTAAATGTGCCATGATAAAACTCGTTCAGCTGACTTGAGTCATTTGAAGATGAGCACTTTTTCCCTGAGTAGCTACTACTTAAATAAGGAATTCAAAAATTTCAGGCTTCAGCCTAGTCTGACAGTTTCTTCCTCTGCAAAAGTGGAGGAAAAAAACCTCATGTACTTCTCACTAATCCAGTAGCATTGAAGGAACTGCAAGCTTGCTTTCTTGAATTTTGCGGTAGGAAAGATGATGTTCGTGTTGCTTAACTTCATTGCTGAATAATTTTAAATATGTTTGACATGAATTGGGATTAATAAAAGCAATGTTGGTGTAGCAGGCTTTCAATCCCCAGATATTTTAGTGATCTGGAATTTTTTTGAGGTCTTGCTTTTTACGTGTAAATTACTCTCTTCTGATAATTCAAATAATTAAGGAGTTCGGGGAGGGAGTGGGGAGTGTCAAAAACTACTTCATATATAAAGGTTGGAGCAGTTAAATGATTAAAGTGTAGCGATAGAAGTCAGGAAGCCTTGCCTGCAAGTCATTCTACTGTAAATCTGCGGTGTGTTCTTCGGGATCATAGAATGGTTTGGGTTGGAAGGGACCTTTTAAAGGTCATCTAGTCCAACCCTCCTGCAACGAGGAGGTACATCTTCAACTAGATCAGGTTGCTCAGAGCCCCATCCAGCCTGACCCTGAATGTTTCCAGGGATGGGGCATCTACCACCTCTCTGGGCAACCTGTTCCAGTGTTTCACCACCCTCACTGTAAAAAATTTCTTCCTTATATCTAGTCTAAATCTACCCTCTTTTAGTTTAAAACCATTCCCCCTTGTCCTGTCGCAAGAGGCCCTACTAAAAAGTCTGTCCCCATCTTTCTTACAAGCTCCCTTTAAGTACTGAAAGGCTGCAGTAAGGTCTCCCCAAAGCCTTCTCTTCTCCAGGCTGAATAATCCCAACTCTCTCAGCCTGTCCTCAATAGGAGAGCTGTTCCATCCCTCTGACGATTTTTGTGGCCCTCCTCTGGACCTGCTCCAAGAGGTCCATGTCTGTCTTGTGCTGGGGGTTCCAGAGCTGGACGCAGTAGTAGAGTAGAGGGGCAGAATCACCTCCCTCGACCTGCTGGCCACGCTTCTTTTGATGCAGCGCAGGATATGGTAGGCCTTCTGGGCTGCGAGCATACATTGCTGGCTCATGTCCTGCTTTTCATCCACCAGTACCCCCAAGTCCTTCTCGGCAGGGCTACTCTCAATCCCTTCACCCCTCAGCCTGTATTTATAA
>NW_009194477.1:37534-61340 GCF_000690835.1 Fulmarus glacialis | reverse complement strand
GCGTCAAGCTTGCCCAGGTCTGTCTGGGTGGCATCCCGTCCCTGAGGCGTGTCAGCCGCACCACTCGGCTTCATGTTGTCTGCAAACTTGCTGAGGGTGCACTCGTTCCCACTATCCATGTCATTGATGAAGATATTAAACAGCACTGGTCCCAATGCAGACCCCTGCAGGACACGAGTTGTCACTGATCTCCATCTGGACGTTGAGCCATTGAGCACTACTCTGTGGATGCGACCATCAAGCCAATTCCTTATCCACTGAAAAGTGCACTCATCAAATCCATATTTCTCCAATTTAGAGAGAAGAATGTTGTGGGGGACTGTGTCAAAGGCTTTACAGAGGTCCAGATAGATGGTATCCGTAGATCTTCCCATGTCCACTGATGTAGTCACTCCATCATAGAAGGCCACTAGGTTGGTCAGGCAAGATTTGCCCTTGGTGAAGCCATGCTGGCGATGATAATTCCATAATCTCCCTGTACCGGCGTTTTCTCTTTTTAAGTGAGGGTTATGTAATCGCTTCAGAGATGGATTTAACTCACTGATTTTTAAAAAGCAATTTGATAACCATATACAGAGAGCACTAAAGAGTTTCAGACTTTCTTAGCTATCTTTACTGACATCACCTCCAAGGTATTTTCATCTTCTGTTGTTCATGATAGCTTTTTCTCTGCTATTACAGTCACTAGATTTCCCCGACCTGTATCACCTCTTCAGGATGTGGCCATCATCATTGGAAGCCGCGAACAATTAGCAGTGTTGTTGCAACTGTATGACTATCAGCTAGAACATGAGGGTACCACAGGCTGGGAGACTTTGCTATGGGTAGTCAATCAACTGTGAGTTAATTTGTATCTTATGATCCCTAATTTTAAAATGTGTCAAAATTAATAGTTCTTAAGCATGATTATGTTTAACAATTGCTAAGCATAAGAATTTTAAGTATGATTGTGTTTAAGAATTATTAAAGAGGAAAAAATTGATTTTTTCTTAGGCGTTTTAATTTTCATACTGAATTGACTTTGATCTTATTCAGAAAATATCAACTATCTAGCAGAATGTGTAGGTAACTACTTGCTCAAAAAAACCAGTTTCTTTCATCTTTGCACTAGTATAGTCAATTCTCTGTTGAAGTGAAGATTGTTGTATTCTGAATATCTCATGAAATACACTGTGCTGCAGTAACAGATGTTTGAGAATATAGGTCAGACTTTTCTAGCACTTAAACCCTTGCCTTCTTCAAGGGTCAGGAATTGTACAGAACATGTAGGTAATTTTATTATAACCATTAGTGCTGTACATATGTGTTTATTAATATAAACAGTAAATTTATACAGTATAACTGCAGAGAAACAAAAGGTGAGAGTAGTACTTAATATCCTTTTGTTTCCTGATTTTTTAGGCTACCACAGCTTATAGAAATAGTTGGCAAGATCAATGTAGCATCAACTGCTTGTGTCCATGAGTTCTCTAGATTTTTCTGGAGACTTTGTAGGACATTTGGGAAAATTTTTACAAACACTAAGGTAAGATACTACCTTAAATATTCTACAAAACAAGTACCTTGATAATATATATTCTCCATATTTACGGTGTGTCTGAATACCCACACTTGATGTGACCATTTATATTTGCATGTCACACTGATGCTTTTCCATAAGTACATTTAAACCTGCTATTTTTAAACCTCTGCATCCTTTTGATTTCTGTTTTTGACAATTTTGGAATGGCCTTCTCATCTTGCCCAACAAGGAGGGATTTTTTTTTAAACTGTATTCTTCATATTTTCTTTGTGAATGGCATAGAGAGTGGGAGAGATCATCCTAATTCTGGTGATTTAACAATTTTCTTTCTTCAGAACAGCATATTGTTCAGTGTTTGTGGCGTACATAAGTACTCCAGCATGTACTTGATTGGAAATTTAAAATTATGCTTTCCCTGCCCGAAATACTTTCTGTAGATGACATCTAAACATTTTTATCAAGGAAATATATCATTTTTCTCAATAAAATAACTTCTAAGTATAATTTTAAAATATTTTAAAGGGAAATTATAAAACACGAGAGGATTACCTAAAGTTAAAATTACGAAACAGGGTTAGCATTATGTGCTGCCTCCAAAGAGAAGATTAAAACCAGTCACTGGTCTTTGAAAGCCCCTTCTGTAAGTTATCTTTAGAACTCTTGCTTCTATAAAATTGTTCTGAGAGTGATTATCACGGCTATATTTTGGAAGAGAGCACTTCATGGACAGCAAAGACATAAAACTAAAACTTTTTTTTTTTTGATATATAGCTTGGTAAAACCATAAACCATAAAGCCCAACTAAGCATATTGCCAAGAGACTTCAACTTTTGGTATCAGGAGTGCTAAACACTGCTACCTCAGTGTGGGTACTCAATAGAAATTTTTACTCTCGTGTCATACTTTCAATTTTCGTAAAAGATGGCTGTGCTTTTTAAAGGCTTTTTTCTTTCTGTACCCTCAAAATGTCCTTTTTCGGTTAGTTGGATTTTTTAATTCTTAATTTTTTCCTAAGTTAATTGACACTGGTAACAGGTTTTCTTCTTATGGGATTCATTATCCTTTGTATAGGTAAAACCACAGTTCCAGGAAATCTTAAGACTGTCTGAGGAAAACATAGGTAAGTAGCTTTTTACTGCAACTGGAAAAAAACTGTCAGTCTCTTGTTCAAATAACATTTTCAGACTGCAGTTCTCAAATTTGTCATCTTTCTGAAATGTTGAAAATCTAATCTTAATCTGAATGGAACACTCTGAAGTTGTAGATTGTGTGTAAAGTACAAATAAAATCTCAAATCCAAATACCACTTGAGCATTATTTTAGCACGTGTGTGCATGTATATATGCATATATGTATATAAACTCTTCATGTACGTATAAAAAGGTGACTATATATAAAATACTTATGATACACACATATAAGTCTACCTTATATATATTAAAAATATATAGTATACATATTACACACACACACATATATAAAACCTAAATTCTTCACTGCGTTTCATTAGATTCCACGGCAGGTAATGGAGTGCTAACAAAAGCCACAGTTCCCATCTATGCAACAGGGGTCCTTACATGTTATATTCAGGTAGGTTTGTTTTTCTGTTTCTTTGCTAAATGTATAATAATATGTAAAATTTATTCTACCAAAAAACCCTTACTGTTTTCTTTGAAAACTTACAGTGCTCTTGTGCTTTGAAGAGAGGTAAATAAGTGGACAGCTGTATACACATTTAAAAGCAAAGTTCTGTAGGCATGTTGTCTACTAGATTTAGACAATAGTCATCAGTGTTAAAACCTGAATTCAGTAAAACTTAAAATGACATTTGGCATCTTCACCACTGCTAACTTTCAGACATTGACAGCTGCCATGTGCCTCTATCAAAGATATTAATGTTATTCCATAAATGGGTTCTTGGCCATTTAACTGTAACCCCTGCAAACACAATTTTGCAAAATTTATTGAAAAAGATAAGCAGGTAAATTGCCATTTTGGGCATAGTTGGAGTTTAAAATTTTAGTGTTACCTAGTACGAAAATAAGCACTCCATAAATAATACCACCTAATCCTCCAGTAACCAGCAGTTATGGACTGGCATATACGTAGCTTACAGGAAAAAATAAATACTTCATCAACTCACAGATGTTTAGTGGACTGTAAGCAATCACAAACTGTCAGGAGCAGTGAAAGTGTTTAAGTGCTCTTCTTAAAAGTTTCTTTAGTAAAACAATTTGGGTAATTTATGCATGAGTATGTGCTTAGTTGATGAAGTACAGAAATACAGTCTCTTCTTGTGTTTGCTTTGAAAGGTTCTTGTTCTTAAACCACATTTTTTAAGTTCATAAAAGATTGTTAAAGGCTAAATCTAGTTTGTTCTCATTCATAGTTTGTCTCTTTCATAGCTGTAGGTCATCACAACCGCAGCAACGCTTCTACTACATTCAACATTTGTGCACTCTTCTTTCAGGAAGAAGATCGCAAGCTGTTAGTTGGATTCTTGGAAGACGTAATGACCATGCTTTCACTATCTCATGCTCCTCTTGATAGTCTGAAAGCTTCCTTTGTGGAACTGGGGTAAAGAATATACCTTGGAGTTGACTAGATCTAAATACATTAGAAGTTTTCATTAAAAGCTGCTAATCTGGCTGTAATTTTAAAAACTGATGCTTCGAGTGAATAAAGGGTATACTTGCCTTTTTTCCTTGGTGTTTCACAAGATTTAAACTTTTAATTTCTGGATTTAAAATGTAGTGGTAAAAAAATGCTGAAGTAAAAAAGAAACACCAAAAACCCAACAAACAAACAAAGAAAAAACCACAAAAATCCATCATTGAGGAATAAAATGGAAATTAATTTTGTATTTTCAATGCTATTATGATGTGTTCTAGATACGTATTTGCATTCAGTTCAGTATCATAATTTACTGAAAATTATATTCTTAAAGTTTTTTTAAAAGAAAAAGAACTTCAAAATGCAACATATTTTCTAGACAGCAACATGTTTCATGTTCTTCAGAATGAGACAAATGTTATGTATCCTTCAGAAAGGATAAATGTTGGAGTTTTAGGTTTGTTGAGCAATGGATTCTTGAGCCTACGTTTTTTAAAGAACATACTTAGCGTTCGGGAGGTTTTTTTGATTGCCCAACTGTTTTCTTTTAGTGCAAACCCAGCTTATCATGAGCTGCTATTAACTGTCTTATGGTATGGAGTTGTCCATACTTCTGCTCTTGTTCGATGTACAGCTGCTAGAATGTTTGAGGTAAGTGTTATCCGAACTTTTTTACACCTTTTTAAAACTAGAGTTTATTTTTAAAAACAGTGATTCAGATAATCTTACTACATTCTTAAAAATTACAAATGGCTTAAATAAGTTGTGTACTGTGTGATGGAGCAGGAAGTTGTTGTGCAGTTGTTTCTGTATCTGTTCTCTGTTCAACAGCACATCTTTCATTAAGCAATTTGTCATTAGCCACTTGCAAGATGTTTCTGTAGTAACTGTGTATGTGTTCTTTGATCTGCTGACTTGATTGTGGCATTCTGATTATTGCATGCTGAAAAACACTTTCTGATTATGAAAATGCATTTCATTGCTAAACTGTGTTCATACCAGAATTAAATACGTTGTCAAATGTGTTTGCTTAGGTCTGTAGATAAACATAAACAAGCATCTCTCTGAATTTTAACATTTGCTTTTACTATTCAACACATCATCAGTAGCCTAATTCACAAGTCATTGGTTTTCAATACTTTTGTGTATGCACTGCACTTGCATTGTAATTCAAACTAGTTTCCATTGGTGCCAAATATGGTGGCAAAAGCATACATTTAACCAATTTTGTATTTTTTGTAAAACTTAATTAAATAATTTACGATTACTTTACTTGCCACATAGTGACAGCTTCATCTTTCCCTTAACATCTATAAATTTGTTCAGGGTAAAGAGTGTTACATTTAACTAATAAGTTTGCTTTTATTTCCACATCATGCCTTCGTTTCATCAAGTGTTAATTAAAAAAGGCATATACGAAAACTCTGGGACATGCTCCACTTGCTGAACAAAGAGATTACCTTTTTTTTTTTTGAAAGTTAGAAAGACACATTTCTAATTACACTATCACCGTCCATTTCTTTCTCTTTTTTTTTTTTTTTTTTTTGCGTTTCTTCCACATTTGACTCATTTTGGTTAGCTTTGCAGTGGACCTCTAGCTGAACCTGCCACCTTGCATCCATTTGCAAAAACAAATCTCAAGTCTGCCTTGGAAAAAAGAGCGCTTAACATAACCATTAGTGTTCTTTACTGCAATTCTGCAAGTCATTGCAGATAAAGCACTAAACAACTACTTTAAGACATATCCTGAGACTTCAGTTGAAAACATCCAACCTTGTCTTGGTGTTTGGTTTTTTTCCCCCTCCCCCCCTCCTCTCCCTTAAAAAAGGAGATGGCAATTTTTGGTTACCCTTAAAATATTTTTGAGTTGGTGTTTGTTTGTTTTCTTTCTTTTGTTTTAATCTAACAAGGATATTGCTTGTATTTTATACTCCTAATAATTAGCTTGCTTGGTTTTTTAATAAGCATTAGCCAAACATGTGAAAGACCTCAGTTACAACAGGCTGTTGTCTTGGTTGCAGTTTCTTTTCAAATTGAACTGCACCTTGATTATTTTTAGGCAGTCCTGCATGCCATTTGATTGCTTGTTTCCTAGTATACTTCAATTTTTACTAAAGCATAGGCAACTTTGTTGCAGACACTTTTTCTCACTTGAAAATAGTATCATATTGCCACATCCTTGATAGCCATAGCATACATAATTATACATGGCAATATGTAAAATTGGGAAGTCACCTGTGTAAAGAGGTGGTAACAATTGGTTTCACTTTTGGAAGATATCTTCATTCAAGGAATTTCTGACATCTCAGAGGCTGCTGAATGGCAAAGCCCAGCGATTAGATAATGAGATAAAGAGTATGTCACCTGCAGGACAGCTATATGAGAACTATAAAGATTCTGAGCAGCACAGTGGTCTGTGCAGCAGCACAGAGACTGCCATGATTTGGGCCTGCCAGACTGCGTTACCAAACCTTTCCAGTCTGTTAAGGATTGGAAGGACATAGAAGTGATTTGGAGCCATTCTACCCCTTCTCTCCTCTGGGGGCAGGAAGCTTTGCGCTGCCATTTTTAAGGTGTAGTATGCATAAGTAATGATCACACATTGATCTAGAGGAATCAAAACAGGATTTGCATTGTCTGTCTCGCCGTAACCTGACATGCTGCTACATGGCTTTGCCAATCCAGCTGTTTCTGTTGCTTCTGTGTTAATGTTTTCAGTCAGTAGTTTTCCATTTGAATGTTAATGCAAACAGATTTGATTGCTGCTGGTTTGAACATGAAGCACATAGTTGAATTACAAGCTTTGTTGGTCTGTTTAGGTTCAAGGGTAGGAACACTTCAGAATGACACTTGAATTATAAAGCATGTTTTATTTTCTGTAAGACAGAACGATGCTGTTTACCATGCTTTACTATAATTAGAATAAATTTCACTGTGATCTCAGCTTTTAACATTTGGGATGTATTGCAAGAAATACATCTCTTCCTTAGTTTGCAAAGAGACTTAGTGAAATACATTTCATGGATAATGCAAGGGTTCTCCATTTTCTCCCTGCATAGACCAGCAAGGGAAACTTGGGAAGTTTCACATACATACTGCTTGGATGGCGGTTAAATCTAAAATAGTCCTGAATGACTTTGAGGAAAGCTTAGTGGCATCTGGGAAGGTGCTGTTTGTCACACTGTAAAAGGTCTGAAAGGTACCACTCGGGATCATGCAGGAAAACTACACGCATTTGGCCTAGCTAAAGACATCTCTTTTGCATGTGACAGCCACCTACTATAACAAATACCATTCCATTGAGTTAGGAACAGCATTTAGATTAAACTGTCAAACTCCAATTTGCATCGCTTTAGTATTTAATTATACATCATTATATGTATAATACGTAATTATATTAGAATTTGAATTACAATACATAATTACTTGCTAAACTGTTGAGAGTTCAAGTTTTAAAATAGCTGAAAATAGAGAAAACATTATCATATTGTTGAATTTGTCAGGTTTGTGCCGATTGCCAGACCACTTCAGCTTTCTTCATGCCTTTGCATATATGAAGCACTAGTGTAGCAGTATTTGCTTAGCTTCTAATTTTGGTTTGCTTTTTGTGTTTTTTTCTTTCTCTCTCTTGGTTGTGCCGTTCTTCTTCCCATGATACTGTGCTCGCTCTTTCCGTGCATCACCTGTGATACCCCCCTGCTCCGACCATTCAGCTGTTGGTGAAGGGGGTACATGAAACTCTGGTAGCTCAGAGAGTTGTTCCTGCTCTCATTACTCTCTCCAGTGACCCTGAAATGTAAGTTTCCTGACTGTCTTATATACCTAGCATCCCTCTTAATACTTAGGAAGAAATAACCATCAGTTCTGTTTCTTATTCTAGCTGAACAAAAATTGAATTACAAATGTAACTTTTAAATGTAACTTTTAAATTACTTATTTGTAAATAAAAAAGTTTATTGCAACACCTAGAACTAAACTGGGTAAAACTGCTGAATAAAGTTTAAATAGAAAACTTAAATCAATGTCATTTAATTTTTATGGGTTTTTATATTTAATCATATTCTCAATTTTGAAATTTGCTTCCATAATTTCTAGCAGACAGCTGGATATTAATATGTTCTGTAATGCTATCAGCTTTACTACTGCAAAATTAAATATCATCTGCATTACTGATGTACAAAATAGTTTTAGCTGTATAATTTCTGATAGACAACCGTAGTACTTAATTTCCTGGACATTCTGATGTGATATTTCTTTCAAGCTAAGGAGGGATGCTTTGCTAATCTCACTAACAGGTTGTTACTAATAAATGCTACAGCATGAATAGAGTCTTAATTGTTTTAATGTCTTGTGTGGGTGACTAAACCAAGAAAAACCCCAAGAGTCTTACCTGCCTGTCCTCAGTCACAGCTAACCCAGTTCTTCAATTTTACCAAACCATTTTTTATTGCATGTTGACTGGTTTACAGCTGACTCTTCGAGGCATGAGTGAAGCCTTAGTTGACAAGCGGGTTGCTCCGGCCCTTGTTACCTTGTCCAGTGATCCTGAATTGTGAGTTTCAGATTGAGACCTTGAGTTAATCCTGTCTGTCTTTTTCCTGGTCTGCTTTTTTTGTTTTGTCATTGCTAGAAACTAATGTAACTTAAAGTACTAATTTTAAATTTTTGCTTTATTTTCAATTAATTTTATTCTTAATGTTTAATACCTCTTAAAGACTTTATTTTTCTGTTGTAGTTCAGTAAGGATTGCAACAATTCCTGCTTTTGGGACCATCATGGAAACTGTTACTCAGAGAGAGGTAAGACACCTGTTGTCAGGCTGTTGTTTTTGTAGCATAAGAAGTGGGTGATTTTTTGTAAATCCAGAAATCCAGTAATTTATTAATGAACTTGGAGGGAAAAAAAAAGGCGACTGAAATTATTTCTTCCTTTGTTATATCCTCTTCCAAAATGCAATGTTTCCAGTTTTTTGCAATGGTTTTTTTTTTTTTAAACAAACCAACCCTCTTTTAACTAATAAAAACATTTCCTTCTAAATATCAAACCAAATATAAACAAAGAAAAACAGATATGTAGAGGGGGAGGCCTGTGCTAGAAGATGGGAAATCCCATGCTCAAAATGTTTTTTAAAACATTCTCCAATACAGTTGAGAAATCCATTATTTCCAAATAAAATAGCTTTACTTTAAAATGCTAACCAAAAAGTCATGGTGGGATTCAGTTACCTCCACATAAATATATTGTACCTTTTTAGATGCTTTAGGATATCCTGCTTGGCTTCCAACTACTTTAGAAGGGCACACGTCTCTTGTAGTTCCTGTCATATCTGCTGGTTTAGCCTATGGTGTCCAAGATGGCATTAAAAGACATCATAGTGACATAACTGAAATAATCCTTGAGGATAATACAGATATGCAATTCCTCCTTACTTTTTAAATGATGAAACTTTGGTAATCAATCAGAATTCTGAAAAAGACACCCAGGATTCTGCTGCAAGCAGTAGAAATACTGTATTTTGTTTTATATAATAACTGTACAGTCAAATTTCTTCTTAAACTCCTTGCAGCTTTTTGCAGAGCTTGCATTCTTCCTGTAATTTCAACATATTCTAAAAGAATGTGTTTGAGGAAATGTGAGTAAGAAGTCAGTGATGACTCACAAGTACTTGGAAGATGGATAAGTTACAATTTTGTAGCTTGGAATGCATGCCTATAATCAATTTGGGAGGAATACTCTTTTGTTACCACACAAAAATTACGATATCCATTGCACTAATTATAATAAGCCTTAGAGTACAGAGGTAATATTGCCTTCCAAAATGTATCAGGAAATGTTATTTTTACAACTTTAAATACAAATTAAATACTTATGTCATCTTAGATATATTTGTATTTCCAGTTTCTCTAGCCTTTAGTTCAAGAAACCTTTTTAATTCCATTGATTTTATGATGCTAACTTTTGCATCTGTCCTCTGCAGAAATTGAGCATATGTAATTCAGATACATTACAAAAAAAATAACGTGAATTCAGTTCTAATTAAAGAGGAAAACTCCGAAGTTATTAATAGTAAGAGGGAAATTTTAATAGCAGGTAGAAAAATGTGAGTATCAAAACCAAGGAAACCTCAGGAGGAAAGACCGGCTATATGGAAGCACCTGTCTATAGTTAAAGATAGATCAGACTAAAACACTGTTAACAGTCTTTAAAATGTAGAGCTGCATCGAAGAGTTTGGGACATCCTGTCAGAAAAAAATGTAAATTAACAGAAGGTCCAAGGTTTATCATCTGAAATATGGAAGGTTATAGACATACTCTGGACTGACCATAACAGTTTCTAGCATCTTCATTCCTTTGTGTACTTTTTATTTCTCTGGAAATATTTAAGCTTCTGGAAAGAGTAAAAATGCAGCTGGCATCTTTCCTGGAGGACCCTCAGTATCAAGACCAACATTCTCTACATACAGAAATCATAAAAACATTTGGAAGAGTTGGACCTAATGCTGAGCCCAGATTTAGAGATGAATGTAAGTTGCATCAGTGGAAGATGCAGTCTTCCTCTTTCTGTCCCAAAGCTAATAATACGTTGGTTACGTTGATTTTTTTTTTTTTTTTGTCTCTTGTTTTCAGAGTTTGATATGTGCCAGTATTTAAGACTTTGCTAATATGATTTTCACTTTACCTAACTTTGGTGTGTATATAGAACACCAGCACATGCTGATGAATGATTTCAGAGCCGGAGGGAACTGTTCACTTTGCTGCAGAGCAAATTTGAAGTTGTCTTTTTTTGAATTACTTGACATGTAAAATGCCTTCCTCTCCCCCTCTTCCCCCATTGCTTCACCCCCTGCAAGCATATAAATTTCAAATATTCCACATATCTTGAATGTAAGTGCATCCCAGATTAACAAAACAGCTTTTTTCCATGGCCCTGAAATGTAAAGCACATAGAAGAGCAAAGTTGATTAAGACTGTTTTTAAGATACTTGTAAACAAAATGTGAGGAGCTATCGTGCCTCCCAACTGCATACATCTAGTTTAGCAGGCTAACTTCATTAGATAGGCTTCCTCTATAGTCAGTGAAGATTTCTCATGACGTGCATATCTCTGTCACTACCTTATCAGCTGTATTTATCAAATAGAAGCATATTTTAGACAGCTTTAGCAACAGGAGAGTAATAATGTTGCAAAATATTTTCTGTAAACTGTTACTATTTCAAAGGTATTCTGAGGTACCTTTTTATTTTAGGTGGTGTTACCACAGTGTTATTTCAAGTTTGAATTGATCAGTTAAATCCACAAGGGCAGTCCCATCAAAAGCCATTATTTGCAGTTCTTATTCTACACTGATGTGTGATGCTTCAGATGCCTGCGATTGCCACTTAGCAACTGTTTAATGCTAAGCAAGTCTACAGAAAGCAATTTCGAATACTTAGTCCAGTATTTACTTTTACAGTTGTTATTCCACACTTGCACAAGTTAGCCTTGGTCAACAACCAGCAGTCTGTGGATTCAAAGAGACTGGATATTGCTACCCACCTGTTTGAAGCCTACAGTGCTCTTTCCTGTTGTTGTATCCTTTTTTTAGGGGAAGTTTAGCTGTTAATTCTCTGTTGGGGGGAGAAGATTAATACTTGAGAAATAACTAATTTTGTCTTTGAATGTGTGATGTAAAACATGATCTGGTCAGCATAAAGAAGAGGTTTTCACAGAAGGTGGATGTGGTGGGTTGACCTTGGCTGAATGCCAGGTGCCCACCAAGCTGCTCTGTCACTCCCCTCCTCAGCAAGGTGGGGAGAGAAAATAAGATGGAAAAAAACTTGTGGGTCAAGATAAAGGCAGTTGAATAAAGCAAAAGCAAAGGCTGCGTGTGGAAGCAAAAGAAAACAAAAGGTTTATTCTCTACTTCCTATCAGCAGGCGATGTCCAGCCACTTCCCAGGAAGTAGGGCTTCAATATGCGTAGCAGTTGCTCTGGAAGACAAACGTCGTAATAACAAATGCCACCCCCCTCCCCCCCCGCCTCCTTTTCTTAGCTTTTATTGCTGAGCAGATGTCATATGGTATGGAATATCCCTTTGGTCAGTTTGGGTCAGCTGTCCTGGCTATGTCCCCTCCCAAGATCTTGCCCATCCCCAGCCTACTGGTGAGGCGGGAATGTTGGAGAGACAGCCTGGGTGTTGTGCCAGCACTGCTTAGCAGAAGCCAAAACACGGGTGTGTTATCAATGCCTTTCTAGCTACCAATACAAAGCACAGCACTACAAGGGTTGCTATGGGGAAAATTAACTCCATCTCAGCCAGACCCAATACAGTGGAAATGATAGATACTTTAAAAAAATAAAAAGCTACAAAAACAATGCCCTTGGTCTTAACCAGTAAATTAAGAAAAAATATTAAAGGAATAGTATGGATGTATGAAATATATGAAGTTAAATATGTTTCAGAACTGTTTTCTTTTTTATTAGTCATGAAGTGCCAAATGCTGTTATGTTTTCTTGGGTTTTGCTGCTTTAGCTTGTCCCTGTGTTCAGTAGAATAACATTATCAGAAGACAGAAAAAAATTGTATCGTTTCAGAAGACAATCCTTATAATACCTTAACAACCTGGTTTTTAGTTATTTCAGAGGATTTAATGGTCAATCACTTTTTACCAGGACTTAAGTGTTTACGAACTGACATGGAACATCTGTCGCCAGAACATGAGGTGAGCAGCTATGTTTGCTGAGTATGAGATGCAGGTGGCAGCAAAAGTTCAAATGTAATGGTATTTAAAACTGAAAGTTAAGGAGAGCTACTCATAAGTGGTATCAAAACATAGCATTGAGGGTTTTTCTGATAAGGAATAGGTCGCATGATTTGAAAAACAGTAAAATCTTTTAAAATGTATTTCTAAGCCGAGGACCTCTGCAGAGAAATATTCAACTGTCAGAAATACATGTTGAAACACAGATCCTTGTAGACTGAAGAAAAAGGAAATGGCTATCTGTTTTTTCATCAAAACAAGGATACACTAAAATCAATGGCCACAGTATATCCAAGGAAATGCAGACGAAAATTGGTGGAGTGCAGGAGAGAAATGATAGGCAAGGATGAGGAAAGTATAGTCCTGAAATACATGGGATGCGCTTCGTATCTGGAGTACTGTGTCCAGTTCTGGGCTCCCCAGTACAGAAGCATGGACCTACTGGAGAGAGTCCAGCAAAGGGCCACGAAGATGATGAAGGGACTGGAGCATCTCTCACAGGAGGAGAGGCTGAGAGAGCTGGGACTGTTCAGCCTGGAGAAAAGAAGGCTCAGGGGGGATCTTACCAGTGTATATAAATACCTGAAGGGAGGGTGCAAAGAGGATGAAGCCAGGCTTTTCTCAGTGGTGCCCAGTGACAGGACCAGAGGCAGTGGGCACAAACTGAAACACAGGGGGATCCCTCTGAACATCAGGAAACACGTTTTTCCTGTGAGGGTGACCAAGCACTGGCACAGGTTGCCAGAGGGGTGGTGGAATCTCCATCCTGGGAGATATTCAGAAGCCATCTGGACATGGTCCTGGGCAACTGGCTGTAGGTAGCCCTGCTTGAGCAGGGGGTTGGACCAGACGACCTCCAGAAGCCTCTGCTGACCTCAACCATTCTGTGATTCTGTGAATTGTAAAAAGCAAATTATAATAAGCAGACAGGACAACATGGGAACTAAGAAGATCTTCTCTGGTAGAAGGAGCTTACAGAAAGTAGCAAAAGAGAAGAGTTAGCGGGAGAGGCTGACTTGAGAAACTTAAAATCTTGGCCATATGTCTATGCACTTTTTTGTAAATACTTGAAGAGGATGAACATTAACAGAGGTTGAAACACATAGATATTAAGTCAGTAGCTGAAAATGAGAGATGTAGTTTAGTTGCATGTTGGGAAAATCTTGACAGTACGAACATTTCAAGAGATGGAGGAAAAGATTTAATCAAAATGTACAAAGGAACATCTTTCTGGTTTTTGAAGGTTAATACTGCACTTCCATGGATTATTTTGTACTTGAGAAAAGTAATTACTTTTCCTTATGTTTGCAGAAATGACTTAATTGAGACAACTGTATCCTTCTAGCAGTTCTAAGTTCTTACATTTGGTAACACAGTCCCTTCTTCCAGTTATATTTTCAGTCTAATAGCCTATAGTCTCATTCTTTTATTTTCTGTATATTACTATATTATTTTATAAATTTACAATATGTGTAACTGAGGGTGAATTAAATTGAGGAACTTTCAGACCTAAAAGGAAAGAATCTGACTTCAGAGGGCTGTGTCAGTAGTGACCTGAGCATCAGTCAAAGGCAACAGAATTGCACTTCCTTACCACAAGTAGCACTGGAGGAGATCTGGCATTGATGATACTCTGTGTTCAGAGTGAGCTGGGAAATGTATTGTCTTTTGGGAAGTCTAAGAATATATCTGAAAGCTGCAGTAGGCAGAAGTTGAATTTAGTTTAATTTTCTTTGTTCTGTCATATTCACTAACGGGATAACTGATACAAATACTAATACTTCATTTTTGTATAGTAGTTAGTGCAACTTCTAAGGTTTAAGGGCATAGTCGGTTCAAAAGATGCCCTGAATTAGAACAGAAGAGCTTATTTGATTGAGTTTGAGTCTTGTAGCCAGAGAAGGAACTGAGGGCTTAAATAGGATTAAAAATAAATAAATAAGGACAGCTCTCAATCCTCCTTTACCACATTCTGCATCACTGTGATTAATTGGCTTCAGGCATAATGCCAAGTGCTTTATTTTTTTAGCCAGAGAGAAACATAAATTTAAAAATATTTACTCCTGCTCCAGTGGGTTAGAAAACTCACTACAGCTTTTACTGTAGAAATGGAAATCTGGTGCTTAATCAGCTCATTGCTACAACAGGATGTTTGTAGGCACCATGATAGAAACCTGTGAGGCCCAGTTAGTTCTAGTGTCTGTCTTTCAAGCCTTCTGTCTTAAAATTATGTTTTCTAAAGTAAATGTGATTTACTGTTTCAAATAGTTAGACATTTGCATAAACAGAATTAACTCTTTTCTCATTATTTTGGTCACTGTGGTGTTATTCACAATTCATATGGCATCTCAGTTACAAAAACACATTTTCTCATTCACAGAGCCTTAGCTCTTGTGACTCTAACATCAGTACACAGTTTATGCTCATCTTGGAAATGTAACATTTGTGGAATTGGCTTGTGATCCTGTCAGGCAGCATTTACCACTTATCCCTCATATTTGCTTTCCTTTCATTCATATAAACAAAAGTGCAAGCTGGGCATTTAAGCCAGACCCTCTCATCTTTAAAAGAAACGTTTCACCTTGTGCAGACATTTCAGATACTTTGCCAGCATCTCTAATTCCGTGTCAAGTCCCTTCTTCACCCTTCTTCATTTGCCTTCTATTTCTTTTCAAAATAATTGGATTTTGAGTTGCACGACAGTGAGATATAATCAGTGCTTGATAAAAATATTTAGTCCATCTGCAGTATTGTTTATAATAATTAAGCACATTGTCTCTTAAATGTCTCTATATTTAGAGTTACATCTCTAAAATACCTCTCTTAGAGGAGGTCTAAATGATTTCATAGTCAGTCCTATGACCAAACAAAGAGAACCCAAGGGAATAGGTATGAGCAGTATGTGCAATATCATCATGTAAAATTGCCATATGACACTGTATTTATACCTTTCCTCTGTTTCACCCTGAACTTTAAGACAAATTAATTTGGGGAAGAGGGAAGAATTGCTCCACTTCATCCAAGAATTATGCAACCTTCCCAGAAGGAGCTGTGCAATGGATGGGGGCTCCATCCTGGTATTCAAATGATTCTGGGTCCTTGCTGAATTATTCTCCCCCTTGATCAAGACTTCATATTGTTGGTATTTGGAACATCTAGATTCAGATAGATGTACAAAAATGTAGAAGTACTCCAATGCACAGGTAGAAATGCTAAGTAACAAAAATTATGGCCACTGTGCTTCAAAATTTCAGTTTTCTTTTGATACAGAAAGAAAAGCTTGCTTCTTCACTGGAATTCTGAATGCATTTCTCTTGTACCTCTGTACTCTTCAGTTTAAGTACTTGCATAATATTTTATGTAAGTGAAGGACAGCAAATTTAGCAGTAAGAGTTGTAGTCCTGTTAGACTCGTATGGAGGTTTGAATGCTGCTTTCTGAAACATTCAAGGGTATATAACACCTGCTACCCAAACTGTTTGAAATGTTGAAGTAATACTTTTAGAGAAATAGAGTGAACAGTGGCACAGATCTGCAGACCAGGCCACATCTTATCAGTGTAATAAATGGTTTCAAAGGATATTTTGTGCTGCAGCTGTCTAATAGGGATTTGACAGAAACCAGCTTTTTTTATCTATATAGATAATTTTAAAAATAGTTATCACTTCATAGTAACCATTAGTGACTGATCTGTATTTTAGAGATTGAAATTAGGTTTTTTCCTTTATTCAGGTTTTGGTAAGACACTACTAATTTTAGTTGCTTGTAGCTTTGAGATTTTAAGTTTAGTGTCTCAGAGAAAGTGCTTAGCTTTCTCCTGAGCTGTGAGCAGAGAAAATTTCCATTTATGCAGTGGTATGTGTGTGTGTGTGTATATATATATGTTCATAGTTTCACACTCTGCATTGCAACTGTTTTGCTTAAGTGTTTCAAATGCTTTTGTGTTAATGTGTTAAAACAGCACTGTTGTGGGCAGGCAGGGAGTTACATACCTGTCCAATGAATTGTATGATTTCTTTTAAAGCCTGCTATTGGGAAACATTCCTTTATTTTTGGCATGCTGGAGAAATGTAAAATGCCAGTGTGGGGGTGTTTTTAGTCTTAAATATTCTACAGAAACCTTTAACGCTGCAGTTGCTTAAGCAAAGAAAAAAAGCCTTGATTCATAGAAACTCTGGAAGACACCAGTGAAATAATACGAAGTTCGCTTTAGCACTTCCTTTCCATTAAGATGTTGTCTCAGGATGCCATCGCACCTTTTTCTTTTCTTTCCTTGCTTTTTCTTTCCTGTATAATGTTGGTAAAGATATGAATTTTAAAAGATTCTTGAAAACTCTCTAAAGGAAAATAAAGGGAAGATGAATGTATGTCAAAGTTAATTGCTAATAAATAAAAGTATTGTTTGAAAAAAGGAAGATAAGGAGGTGTGTCACAACAGTGAGTTTGCTTTTAAGAAGCTAGGGGGGAAGCAGGAGGGTGTCTTGAACTCCTGTAACTATTTCAAAAACATTTTCTTCCTTAAAGTATTTTGAATGGTTTTGTTGTTTCTAGCCACAAGGCATTATCAGATAGCTGGAATTTAAATGCACTTGAAAAACAATAGAGAAACTTTTTAAACAGTTCTGCTAATGTCAGAATTAGTTGCAGAGTAAACTTCATACAAAGTGTTAATGCAAAAGAAAATATGTCATGTATATCTCTTTCCTTATGTGTCTTAGGTTATTTTAAGCTCTATGATAAAAGAGTGTGAACAGAAAGTGGAAAACAAGACCGTCCAAGAACCGCAGGGGTAAGACTTCCACTTCTCTTTTTTCTGTGCCTCCAGATTAACGTTCTGCGGAGTCTATTCCATAATGGTGTCCAAGACTTGTGACCAGAAACGCCGCGCTGGCATATTCTGTATTTGAAAGCAGATTTTAGGAACTTTATCTTTAATTCAGTTTGTGGTTGTTTCTGTCTGCAGTATAGAACGCGGGAAAACACACTTTTATTTGTATTATAGCGATGATGTTCTTGTTTTCCCATGTTACTTTCTTCTTAATTTTTTATCCATTTAAAGCAGTAATTCAATTTCTGTCCTGAATCTGAGAAAGCAGGGAGTGCTTGGCCTAAGTGCTCAGAGCAACACATGTGGCACGCACCTTGCAACCCTCTTTCGTGGGGGTGGCCTGCAGGCTTACGGAATTGTTCTGGTCGTGGTAATGACCTGCTCCAGGCTGCTGTCTTTGCTTGCATGGGACTAGTGCACACGAGAACAGTTTCTCCAGCGTATAAACTGGCCTAACTGTGTGAATACGCTGTTTAGTAAATACGTTGGCTTTGGGAAAATGCCACTTATGTTGCACTTCAGTAAAATACCCATTCTACAAATGCCCAGTAAACCCAGCTCTCCAGTGAGGCATCAGACACATGGTGTATATGCATCAATTCGCCTCATGTGGTAGAGGTGGTACCATATGTGTGTGTCTCTCTCCTGATAACAAAAGAAGCTAACAGATCCACAAATTTGGAAAGCTAAGCATCATTATGATGAGGTGTATGTGTTCTTTTGCCTGCTTGTTGCCTGGAATGGCATACCAGCAGGTAATTTCTCATGGATTATTATAAATCCTCAGCAGTGTTGCCAGGAAGCATTTGAGAAGAAACAGTAGGTATCTGAAAATGAAAATCTGTCCTCGGTCCTGATACCTTGCCATGGGAATCAAGACAATTACTGAAACTTGTTTATGTCATGCTTCCATATTTGTAACAAATTGATAGACTTTACTTCTTGAAAGAGCTGAGGCAAAATCCTGGAAGCAACCGGTACTTTGAGAATAACTGAAATAGGAAAGGTGTACAAGAATTGAACAGAAGAGACATGCTGTGGAAAAAGACTCAGTCTCTCATGCACTAAACAAAATCTCTCAGGCTTTACTAGTGGTAATTAGCCTGTTTACTGGTGTAGTTGATAATGAATGGAGTGTAGTAAGAACTGAATCCATTTGAGACATGAGCATCAGGTCAACTCTTAAAGGTGTACTAGAAATGAACTTTAGACTTTAGAAGTGAAATAATTTTAAGACTAAAAATGTCCAGGTTCTACGACAAATCACAATTCGTAGTGTGGTATATCTGTTCTAATAAGGTAGTTGGTTCTGTCTAGTCATATAGAAGTCCTGTCTAAGGGAGAAGAAATACAAAACGTTTAAGATCTGAAGAATGCACTGTCGGTCACCTTCTTTCCTCTTTCCTGTTCATGTGGCAATATTATGAAGTAGGGAGTGTACTGACTAAGTGTATTCCAGTTGACTGGCTATTTTCATGATGAAATAGGTATTTCTTTGCCATATTAGTTATTCACAGAATAAGAACAGGTTTATTTGACTTAATCACTCACAGGCATATTCCTTGCTTGCAACATAAATAGCCAGTCAGTCAGAACCAAAAATTCATTAATTCGTGCTGCTGTTTTTTCCCAGGGCTTCACTATGTTACTTCCTCAAGCTTTTTTCTTTTCCCCTTATCCTTTCTGCCTTCTCTTAAATGGAGCTATCTGGCATACATACCTGTGTGTCCCCCCAGTAGCCATACTCTGAATGCCCATCCCCTTCCTGTATCCTTCAGCAGCCGTGTATTTGCTTTTTATTTTTAAAGAATGGTGAATGCTTAGCTTGCCTTCAGCTATATTAAAGTTTGGCATTTAAGCCAGCTATTTCCTCAGAAAATAACCTACCAATAATGATTCTTGGCAAGATAGAAACTTGCTAGTTGCCCCATTAGACCCATCCTACTTTTTGCAAGTAAGCATTAGTTTTATCAAGGCCTTCCCTGTACTATGTACCTTACGTAGTAAATACCCAATAGGTAATTGTGATAAGGCAGAATTAACAGCCAGACTCTTTGCAGATCTGATGCTAAGCAATTGCTGTAGACTCTCACCAACCAACCTGTGCAGGGACATCCCTCCACATAAGCAATGACTTAATATTTTGACTAACAAGTTGATTCATTAGAATCAGTTGCATACATGGGCATCTATTACTTTGCAAATATTTCCCCTGCCTGCGTTTTATGGACTCTTTTTTTTTTTTCAATCTACAGACTAACCGATATTCTTTTTTCATTTTCATTTTAATTCTTTGTGCAATAAAAAGCCACCCACCTCAGACTTTGACTGTAAGGACTGTAAAGAAAAGAATAAAAGCAAAGTATGTATCTAAATATAAAAGATAATACATATTTGCCTGATAAACTTTTTTTTTTGAAGGAAATTAATTTATCACTTCTTGAGCAACTCCTTGACAGCCTTTTAGGGGAGATCATTAGAAAATATTAAATTGATTCCTTCTCAGGCAAACGTATTCTGAAAGAAATTTTTTTTCTCTCCCAGAATGCAGCAAATGTACGCTGTATCAAACTGGTCTCTTTAAAGAACACCATTAACCTTAATCTGAAGGTTTTTTTATTATCCTACCTGCATTAACTGAACTGTGAAACCTAGGGTTATGAAACAAAATTCCTTGGCTGAGCTCTTCCTAATTCTCAAGTGGTGCTCTTCAGCTGGGCAGGATTTTTAATTTTTTTTAAATGTGTACTTTTGCCTCTAAATATTTTAACCTATTTAGTTCATCAAAGCTGTTCTCTGCATGGCTAGAGTTTCAGTGATCGACTTTTATTCCATGTAGGGTTTAGACTTACCTTGCTTTAGCTTATATCAGTGCAGACATGTTAACCTAAATGTAAGAGGTCCGTATTACTTAAAATCCCTCTTATGAAAATATTTTGAAGTCACAGTTAGTCCTATTAAGCCATTGCAGAAAGAGATAAATGCAAACATGATACAACATCCACTGTATTTTCTTTTAGAATGCAGAAAACTGCTGAAAACTGTAAGGTTTGAAAAGGATAAGTCTTTGCAATGTGTTGCTTCATTCTTTAATTAGCCTTCCTCTTTCTTACTCAAAATCAGGCTATGGTTACAATTTTTTGCTGTACAAAATTAACACGAAATATTTTACCACTGAAGAAATGACCTTTTCGTATACATGAATATCTCCTTTTTCTTGCTAAGCCCTTGCCAATTTCAGTTCCTAATTTCAGCGTTAAATATATATTTGATGAAGGATTTAAATGCAACTAGGAGATAAATTGCTGATTTTTGTTAACAACATGAGAATGCATGCACAAAAATAAAACTGGATGTAAAAGCAATCATAAGATGCTGTTGGTTACCTTGTCTTTCTTTTGTTAGAAAAGGTTGGTCAAATAATATGGGGTCACAGAAATAGTTTTTTAAAAAAAAGACTAAACTTTGTCCTTTTAAATATTAGATAACCACTTTTGTTAAACATTGTCTTTAGCAATTAACAAGGTATTTCAATCCTGGGTAACAGCTTATCTTACAAACTGATTTTTATAAAATGTCCAGCATGAATGTTTGTTTTGGCCTAAAGCTTCCCCGTAAAACAGGCAGAACTCTGTGTAGCCTGTAATTCATCTAGATACTGGTCAAAAATTTGATGTTTACACATTATTTTTGTTTGCGGGTTTGTTTGCTGGTGCTTTTTTTTTTTTTTAAATAATGAGTAAATGCAAGGACTTTTCTATAGGACTACTTGTTTCAAACAAGATATGTTATTGCCTTGTTGGTTTCTCTGATTATTTTTTTAAAGACATGAGATTCAAATTATTTAATTTCATATTGCTTTTATTAGTATGTTTAACTGTTTAATTTGTATAATAATAGAAGTATTTTGGGGGCATATTTAAACTTTTAAGTACGTTGTGGTTTAACGCCAGCCAGCAACTAAGCACCACACAGCCACTCGCTCACTCCCCTCCAGTGGGATGGGGGAGAGAATCAGAAGGGTAAAAGTGAGAAAACTCATGGGTTGAGATAAAGACAGTTTAACAGGTAAAGCAAAAGCCGCGCACGCAAGCAAAGCAAAACAAGGAATTCATTCACTACTTCCTATCGGCAGGCAGGTGTTCAGCCATCTCCAGGAAAGCAGGGCTCCATCACGCGTAACAGTTACTTGGGAAGACAAACGCCATCACTCCGAATGTCCCCCCCTTTCTTCTTCCCCCAGCTTTATATGCTGAGTATGACATCATATGGTATGGAATACCCCATTGGCCAGTTTGGGGCAGCTGTCCTGGCTACACTCCCTCCCAGCTTCTTGTGCACCTGGCAGAGCATGGGAAGCTGAAAAGTCCTTGACTATGTAAGCACTACTTAGCAACAACTAAAACATCAGCGTGTTATCAACATTATTCTCATCCTAAATCCAAAACACAGCACTATACCAGCTACTGGGAAGAAAATCAACTCTATCCCAACTGAAACCAGGACAAAGTATGTTAAGTGTTGTGGATTATCTTTCTATTTATAGTAACATAATATTAGAAAACATGAACTTCTAGTCACTCCAGCTCTTAAT
Source organism: Fulmarus glacialis (assembly GCF_000690835.1). Classification (NCBI taxonomy): domain Eukaryota; kingdom Metazoa; phylum Chordata; class Aves; order Procellariiformes; family Procellariidae; genus Fulmarus; species Fulmarus glacialis. Next base: position 39,043 of record NW_009194477.1, on the reverse strand, counting down.
TTTTAATTTTTGACATCAGATGGTTGATATCCCCCAAAACTGTTTTGAAAGTCAAGTGAACATTTCCTGGTTTTCTGCAAACTTGTTTGGGATCATTAGAATAATGACAGCACCGTTTGCTTAAAACTACATGTTTGTCACCAGTTGCTAGGCTTTCTTTTCTGAAGTGAGCATTTTTATTTTCTTAATCTTGCTAATGCTTGGAATATACTATATTTCCCAAATCCTTTTCCCTAGTTACGCACAACTCTAGGATACATCATAGGCTGGGATAGCTTCTTCTTGTTAACCAGCTGATAGCGAGTATAAACTGTTAGTTACATAATTTATATGCCCTTGATTTACCATGAAATCAAGGGAAATTGCATAAGAAATCCATCTTACGGTAGTAGTAACTTACCTGCTAAGTTTTATCAACTGAAAATTTTGATTCCCTAGTTGACTGTAGATGTTTAATCAAACCAAAGATGTCTGGCTATGTGATTGTGCCTGAAAGAGATATTTCACTTAAGTTTATAAATCACCAGTTGCTAGGCTTTCTTTGTTATTATTATGATACAATTAATTAACAATTAGTTGTTATGATACAATTAAGCAATTTGTAAATCCACAGTACAGCTTTAGTGAGAAGCTTCCCTTTTGTTTTTTCAAGTACTCTGTTAAAAATAACCAGAATTCGTTACTGCTAAGCACCTTTCTTTGTGGTATGAAATGGGAAAAAATAGTTAATGCATCCCTGATACTTTTGAAGAAGTAATTCAAATTCCGTTGAAGCAATTTGGAGTTAACTTTAACTTGACCTGCCTTGATGCAAAAGTATCTGACAGAACTTTTTATAACCTTGCAGACTGAAAAGTCAGTTCCTAGAAGCTGGCCTGTGCCAGTAAGACAGATCTTGTGTTCCTAGGTATAATTTTGAAATGCAGAGTCCCCGCTGAGCTGGCAAGGGAAAATTTCACTAGTAATGTTTTGTAAAATTGGCGCTGTCTAATGTTGAAAAATATGTTTGCCATTTTAACTACAAATATAGGAAGTATGGAATATTTATTAATATTCCTGCTATCATACATTTGCCTTAGAATCATAGAATCCTAAAATCATTAAGGTTGTAAAAGACCTCTAAGATCATCGAGTCCAACCATCAACCCAACACCACCATGCCCACTAAACCATGTCCCTAAGCACCTCATCTACACGTCTTTTAAATACCTCCAGGGATGGTGACCCAACCACTTCCCTGGGCAGCCTGTTCCAAGGCCTGACCACTCTTTCAGTGAAGAAATTTTTCCTAATATCCAATCTAAACCTCCCCTGGTGCAACTTGAGGCCATTTCCTCCCGTCCTATCGCTAGTTACTTGGCAGAAGAGACCAACCCCCACCTCGCTACAACCTCCTTTCAGGTAGTTGTAAAGCGCGATGAGGTCTCCCCTCAGCCTCCTCTTCTCCAGGCTAAACAGCCCCAGTTCCCTCAGCCGCTCCTCATAAGACTTGTGCTCCATTCACCAGCT